>NC_054495.1:177500-333679 GCF_017639515.1 Carcharodon carcharias
TAAACACACACACACTCACTCAGAGGCACAAACACACACATTCACAAACACACACACTCACTCAGAGGCACAAACACACACACTCACAAACACACACACTCACTCACAGGCACAAACACACACACTCACTCACAAGCACAAACACACACACACTAACTCACAGGCATAAACACACACACTCACAAACACACACACACTCACTCAGAGGCACAAACACACACACTCACAAACACACACACTCACAAACACACACACTCACTCACAGGCACAAACACACACACTCACAAACACACACACACTCACTCACAGGCACAAACACACACACTCACAAACACACACACACACTCACTCACAGGCACAAACACATTTACACACACACACATTCACACATGCTCACACACAAACACACTCACACACACATGCACACTCACACTCACTCACTCACTGGTCCTTCTAGATGGTAGTGGTCGTGGGTTTGGAAGGTGCTGTCTGAGGAGCCTTGGTGAGTTGCTGCTGTGCATCTTGTAGATGGTACACACGCTGCTGCTACTGTGCGTCGGTGGTGGAGGGAGTGAATGTTTGTGGATAGGGTGCCAATCAAGCAGGGCTGCTTTGTCCTGGATTGTGTCGAGCTTCATGAGTGTTGTGGGAGCTGCACTCATCCAGGGCAAGTGGGGAGTATTCCATCACACTCCTGACTTGTGCCTTGTAGATAGTTGACAGACTTTGGGAAGACAGGAAGCGAGTTGCTCGCTGGGGAATTCCCAGCCTCTGACCTGGTCTTGCAGCCATAGTATTTATATGACTCGTCCAGTTCAGTTTCTGATCATCAGAATTGACCCTCTGACAGTGCAGCACTCTCTCAGTACTGACCCTCCGACAATGCATCACTCTCTCAGTACTGACCCTCTGACAGGGCAGCACTCCCTCAGTACTGACCCTCTGACAGTGCAGCACTCCCTCAGTACTGACCCTCTGACAGTGCAGCACTCCCTCAGTACTGACCCTCTGACAGTGCAGCACTCCCTGAGTACTGACCCCCTGACAGTGCAGCTCTCCCTCAGTATTGGCCCTCCGACAGTGCAACATCCCCTCGGCACAGACCTTCCGACAGTGCAGCGCTCCGTCAGTACAGACCCCCTGACAATGTGGCACTCCCTCAGTACTGACCCTCCGACAATGCAGCGCTCCCTCAGTACTGACCCTCTGACAGGGCAGCACTCCCTCAGTACTGACCCTCCGACAGTGCAGCACTCCCTCAGTACTGACCCTCTGACAGGGCAGCACTCCCTCAGTACTGACCCTCCGACAGTGCAGCACTCCCTCAGTACTGACCCTCCAACAGTGCAGCACTCCCTCAGTACTGACTCTCTGACAGTGCAGCACTCCCTCAGTACTGACCCTCTGACAGGGCAGCACTCCCTCAGTAATGACCCTCTGACAGTGCAACACTCCCTCAGTACTGACCCTCCGACAGTGCAGCACTCCTTCAGTACTGACCCTCCGACAGGGCAGCACTCCCTCAGTACTGACCCTCCGATAGTGCAGCACTCCCTCAGTACTGCCCCTCTGACAGTGCAGCACTCCCTCAGCACTGACCCTCTGACAGTGCAGCACTCCCTCAGCACTGACCCTCTGACAGTGCAGCACTCCCTCAGTACTGACCCTCTGACAGTGCAGCACTCCCTCAGTACTGTCACTGGAACAGTGTCCGGCAGGTTTGCAGGGCATGTGTCTCTGGATGAAGCCTTTGGGCTTCATTGCCAGAGGGATGGTCTATAAATTCGGGAAGCATTGATACAACTGTGCATTGGAGGTTACTGAGAACTATGTACAGTTTAATAATCCTGGGTCTGTATTTTTAAGACAGAGAGGAGGAATTTCTTCTCTTGGAGCATCGTTAGTCTGTTGAATTCTCTCCCCCAAAGAGTCATGGACGCTGGATTTTTCAATATATTCAAGGCTGAGTTAGATTTTTGATCAACAAGGGAGTCAAGGGTCATGGGAGACAGGCAGGAAAGTGGAGTTAAAACCACAACCAGATCAGACATGATTGAATAGAATGGCAGAGCAGGATCGAGGGGCTGAACGGCCTCTTCCTGCTCCTGTTTCTCATAATCTTATGACTTGAACCCTCCAGCAACTGAGAGATGAGAGACACAGAGAGAGATAGAGAGAGAGACAAGAGATAGAGCGACAGACGGAGAGAGAAAGACAGAGAGTGACTGAGAGAGAGAGACAAGAGAAAGAGAGAGAGGAGAGAGAGACTGAGAGTGAGAGAGAAGCTGAGTGAGAGAGGGATGAGAGTGAGAGAGGGACTGAGAGTGAGAGAGAGGCGAGAGTGAGAAGAATGCGAGTGAGAGAGGGATGAGAGTGAGAGAGGGATGAGAGTGAGAGAGGGATGCGAGTGAGAGAGGGATGAGAGTGAGAGAGGGATGAGAATGAGAAAGGGATGAGAGTGAGAGAGGGATGAGAGTGAGGGAGGGACCAGAGTGAGCGAGGGACGAGAGTGAGAGAGGGATGAGGAAGATAGAGGGATGAGAGTGAGAGAGGGATGAGGAAGATAGAGGGATGAGAGTGAGTGAGGGATGAGAGTGAGAGAGGGATGAGAGTGAGAGAGGGATGAGGGTGAGAGAGGGATGAGAGTGAGAGAGGGATGAGAGTGAGAGAGGGATGAGAGTGAGAGAGGGATGAGAGTGAGTGAGGGATGAGAGTGAAAGAGGGATGAGAGTGAGAGAGGGATGAGAGTGAGAGAGGGATGAGGGTGAGAGAGGGATGAGAGTGAGAGAGGGATGAGAGTGAGAGAGGGATGAGGGTGAGAGAGGGATGAGAGTGAGAGAGGGATGAGAATGATAGAGGGATGAGAGTGAGTGAGGGATGAGAGTGAGAGAGGGATAAGAGTGAGAGAGGGATGAGAATGATAGAGGGATGAGAGTGAGTGAGGGATGAGAGTGAGAGAGGGACGAGAGTGAGAGAGGGATAAGAGTGAGAGAGGGATGAGAATGATAGAGGGATGAGAGTGAGTGAGGGATGAGAGTGAGAGAGGGACGAGAGTGAGAGAGGGATGAGAGTGAGAGAGGGATGAGAGTGAGAGAGGGATGAGAGTGAGAGAGGGATGAGAGTGAGAGAGGGATGAGGGTGAGAGAGGGATGAGAGTGAGAGAGGGATGAGAATGATAGAGGGATGAGAGTGAGTGAGGGATGAGAGTGAGAGAGGGAAAAGAGTGAGAGAGGGACGAGAGTGAGAGAGGGACGAGAGTGAGTGAGGGACGAGAGTGAGAGAGGGACGAGAGTGAGAGAGGGATGAGAGTGAGAGAGGGATGAGAGTGAGTGAGGGATGAGAGTGAGAGAGGGATGAGAGGGACGAGAGGGACTGAGAGTGAGAGAGGGATGAGAGTGAGAGAGGGATGAGAGTGAGTGAGGGATGAGAGTGAGAGAGGGATAAGAGTGAGAGAGGGATGAGAATGATAGAGGGATGAGAGTGAGTGAGGGATGAGAGTGAGAGAGGGACGAGAGTGAGAGAGGGATGAGAATGATAGAGGGATGAGAGTGAGTGAGGGATGAGAGTGAGAGAGGGACGAGAGTGAGAGAGGGATGAGAGTGAGAGAGGGATGAGAGTGAGAGAGGGATGAGAGTGAGAGAGGGATGAGGGTGAGAGAGGGATGAGAGTGAGAGAGGGATGAGAGTGAGAGAGGGATGAGGGTGAGAGAGGGATGAGAGTGAGAGAGGGATGAGAATGATAGAGGGATGAGAGTGAGTGAGGGATGAGAGTGAGAGAGGGATAAGAGTGAGAGAGGGACGAGAGTGAGAGAGGGACGAGAGTGAGTGAGGGACGAGAGTGAGAGAGGGACGAGAGTGAGAGAGGGATGAGAGTGAGAGAGGGATGAGAGTGAGTGAGGGATGAGAGTGAGAGAGGGATGAGAGGGACGAGAGGGACTGAGAGTGAGAGAGGGATGAGAGTGAGAGAGGGACGAAAGTGAGAGAGGGATGAGAGTGAGAGAGGGATGAGAGTGAGAGAGGGATGAGAGTGAGAGAGGGATGAGAGTGAGTGAGGGACGAGAGTGAGTGAGGGATGAGAGTGAGAGAGGGATGAGAGTGAGTGAGGGATGAGAGTGAGAGAGGGACGAGAGTGAGTGAGGGATGAGAGTGAGAGAGGGACGAGAGTGAGTGAGGGACGAGAGTGAGAGAGGGACGAGAGTGAGAGAGGGATGAGAGTGAGTGAGGGACGAGAGTGAGAGAGGGATGAGAGTGAGAGAGGGACCAGAGTGAGCGAGCGATGAGAGTGAGAGAGGGATGAGAGTGAGAGAGGGATGAGAGTGAGTGAGGGACGAGAGTGAGAGAGGGACGAGAGTGAGAGAGGGACGAGAGTGAGAGGGACGAGAGTGAGTGAGGGACGAGAGTGAAAGAGGGACGAGAGTGAGTGAGGGACGAGAGTGAGTGAGGGACGAGAGTGAGAGAGGGACGAGAGTGAGTGAGGGACGAGAGGGAGAGAGGGACGAGAGTGAGAGAGGGACGAGAGTGAGTGAGGGACGAGAGTGAGTGAGGGACGAGAGTGAGAGAGGGATGAGAGTGAGTGAGAGATGGGAGTGAGAGAGGGATGAGAGTGAGTGAGGGACGAGAGTGAGTGAGGGACGAGAGTGAGAGAGGGATGAGAGTGAGTGAGGGATGGGAGTGAGAGAGGGATGAGAGTGAGTGAGGGACGAGAGTGAGAGAGGGATGAGAGTGAGTGAGGGACGAGAGTGAGAGAGGGACGAGAGTGAGAGAGGGACGAGAGTGAGAGAGGGATGAGGGTGAGAGAGGGATGAGAGTGAGAGAGGGATGAGAGTGAGAGAGGGATGAGGGTGAGAGAGGGATGAGAGTGAGAGAGGGATGAGAATGATAGAGGGATGAGAGTGAGTGAGGGATGAGAGTGAGAGAGGGATAAGAGTGAGAGAGGGACGAGAGTGAGAGAGGGACGAGAGTGAGTGAGGGACGAGAGTGAGAGAGGGACGAGAGTGAGAGAGGGATGAGAGTGAGAGAGGGATGAGAGTGAGTGAGGGATGAGAGAGAGAGGGATGAGAGGGACGAGAGGGACTGACAGTGAGAGAGGGATGGGAGTGAGAGAGGGATGGGAGTGAGAGAGGGATGGGAGTGAGTGAGGGATGGGAGTGAGAGAGGGATGAGAGTGAGAGAGGGATGAGAGTGATTGAGGGATGAGAGTGAGAGAGGGATGAGAGTGATTGAGGGATGAGAGTGAGAGAGGGATGAGAGTGATTGAGGGATGAGAGTGAGAGAGGGATGGGAGTGAGAGAGGGATGAGAGTGAGAGAGGGACGAGAGTGAGAGAGGGATGAGAGTGAGAGAGGGACCAGAGTGAGTGAGGGATGAGTGTGAGAGAGGGATGAGAGTGAGAGAGGGATGAGAGTGAGAGAGGGATGAGAGTGAGAGAGGGACGAGGGTGAGAGAGGGATGGGAGTGAGAGAGGGACGAGAGTGAGAGAGGGATAAGAGTGAGAGAGGGATGAGAATGATAGAGGGATGAGAGTGAGAGAGGGATGAGAGTGAGAGAGGGACGAGAGTGAGAGAGGGATGAGAGTGAGAGAGGGATGAGAGTGAGAGAGGGATGAGAGTGAGAGAGGGATGAGAGTGAGTGAGGGATGAGAGTGAGAGAGGGACGAGAGTGAGTGAGGGATGAGAGTGAGAGAGGGACGAGAGTGAGTGAGGGACGAGAGTGAGAGAGGGACGAGAGTGAGAGAGGGATGAGAGTGAGTGAGGGACGAGAGTGAGAGAGGGATGAGAGTGAGAGAGGGACCAGAGTGAGCGAGCGATGAGAGTGAGAGAGGGATGAGAGTGAGAGAGGGATGAGAGTGAGTGAGGGACGAGAGTGAGAGAGGGACGAGAGTGAGAGAGGGACGAGAGTGAGAGGGACGAGAGTGAGTGAGGGACGAGAGTGAAAGAGGGACGAGAGTGAGTGAGGGACGAGAGTGAGTGAGGGACGAGAGTGAGAGAGGGACGAGAGTGAATGAGGGACGAGAGGGAGAGAGGGACGAGAGTGAGAGAGGGACGAGAGTGAGTGAGGGACGAGAGTGAGTGAGGGACGAGAGTGAGAGAGGGATGAGAGTGAGTGAGAGATGGGAGTGAGAGAGGGATGAGAGTGAGTGAGGGACGAGAGTGAGTGAGGGACGAGAGTGAGAGAGGGATGAGAGTGAGTGAGGGATGGGAGTGAGAGAGGGATGAGAGTGAGTGAGGGACGAGAGTGAGAGAGGGATGAGAGTGAGTGAGGGACGAGAGTGAGAGAGGGACGAGAGTGAGAGAGGGACGAGAGTGAGAGAGGGATGAGGGTGAGAGAGGGATGAGAGTGAGAGAGGGATGAGAGTGAGAGAGGGATGAGGGTGAGAGAGGGATGAGAGTGAGAGAGGGATGAGAATGATAGAGGGATGAGAGTGAGTGAGGGATGAGAGTGAGAGAGGGATAAGAGTGAGAGAGGGACGAGAGTGAGAGAGGGACGAGAGTGAGTGAGGGACGAGAGTGAGAGAGGGACGAGAGTGAGAGAGGGATGAGAGTGAGAGAGGGATGAGAGTGAGTGAGGGATGAGAGAGAGAGGGATGAGAGGGACGAGAGGGACTGACAGTGAGAGAGGGATGGGAGTGAGAGAGGGATGGGAGTGAGAGAGGGATGGGAGTGAGTGAGGGATGGGAGTGAGAGAGGGATGAGAGTGAGAGAGGGATGAGAGTGATTGAGGGATGAGAGTGAGAGAGGGATGAGAGTGATTGAGGGATGAGAGTGAGAGAGGGATGAGAGTGATTGAGGGATGAGAGTGAGAGAGGGATGGGAGTGAGAGAGGGATGAGAGTGAGAGAGGGACGAGAGTGAGAGAGGGATGAGAGTGAGAGAGGGACCAGAGTGAGTGAGGGATGAGTGTGAGAGAGGGATGAGAGTGAGAGAGGGATGAGAGTGAGAGAGGGATGAGAGTGAGAGAGGGACGAGGGTGAGAGAGGGATGGGAGTGAGAGAGGGACGAGAGTGAGAGAGGGATAAGAGTGAGAGAGGGATGAGAATGATAGAGGGATGAGAGTGAGAGAGGGATGAGAGTGAGAGAGGGACGAGAGTGAGAGAGGGATGAGAGTGAGAGAGGGATGAGAGTGAGAGAGGGATGAGAGTGAGAGAGGGATGAGGGTGAGAGAGGGATGAGAGTGAGAGAGGGATGAGAGTGAGAGAGGGATGAGGGTGAGAGAGGGATGAGAGTGAGAGAGGGATGAGAATGATAGAGGGATGAGAGTGAGTGAGGGATGAGAGTGAGAGAGGGATAAGAGTGAGAGAGGGACGAGAGTGAGAGAGGGACGAGAGTGAGTGAGGGACGAGAGTGAGAGAGGGACGAGAGTGAGAGAGGGATGAGAGTGAGAGAGGGATGAGAGTGAGTGAGGGATGAGAGTGAGAGAGGGATGAGAGGGACGAGAGGGACTGAGAGTGAGAGAGGGATGAGAGTGAGAGAGGGACGAAAGTGAGAGAGGGATGAGAGTGAGAGAGGGATGAGAGTGAGAGAGGGATGAGAGTGAGAGAGGGATGAGAGTGAGTGAGGGACGAGAGTGAGTGAGGGATGAGAGTGAGAGAGGGATGAGAGTGAGTGAGGGATGAGAGTGAGAGAGGGATGAGAGTGAGTGAGGGATGAGAGTGAGAGAGGGACGAGAGTGAGAGAGGGATGAGAGTGAGAGAGGGATGAGAGTGAGAGAGGGATGAGAGTGAGAGAGGGACGAGAGTGAGAGAGGGACGAGAGTGAGAGAGGGATGGGAGTGAGAGAGGGATGGGAGTGAGAGAGGGATGGGAGTGAGTGAGGGATGGGAGTGAGAGAGGGATGAGAGTGAGAGAGGGATGGGAGTGAGAGAGGGATGAGAGTGAGAGAGGGATGAGAGTGAGTGAGGGATGGGAGTGAGAGAGGGATGAGAGTGAGAGAGGGATGAGAGTGAGAGAGGGACGAGAGTGAGAGAGGGATGGGAGTGAGTGAGGGATGAGAGTGAGTGAGGGATGGGAGTGAGAGAGGGATGGGTGTGAGAGAGGGATGGGAGTGAGAGAGGGATGGGAGTGAGAGAGGGATGGGAGTGAGAGAGGGATGAGAGTGAGAGAGGGATGAGAGTGAGAGAGGGACGAGGGTGAGAGAGGGATGGGAGTGAGAGAGGGATGGGAGTGAGAGAGGGATGGGAGTGAGAGAGGGATGGGAGTGAGAGAGGGATGGGAGTGAGAGAGGGACGAGAGTGAGAGAGGGACGAGGGTGAGAGAGGGATGGGAGTGAGAGAGGGATTAGAGTGAGAGAGGGATGAGAGTGAGAGAGGGACGAGAGTGAGAGAGGGATGAGAGTGAGAGAGGGATGAGAGTGAGAGAGGGATGAGAGTGAGAGAGGGATGAGAGTGAGAGAGGGATAAGAGTGAGTGAGGGATGGGAGTGAGAGAGGGATGGGAGTGAGTGAGGGATGAGAGTGAGAGAGGGATGGGAGTGAGAGAGGGATGGGAGTGAGAGAGGGATGGGAGTGAGAGAGGGATGGGAGTGAGTGAGGGATGGGAGTGAGAGAGGGACGAGAGTGAGAGAGGGATAAGAGTGAGAGAGGGATGGGAGTGAGTGAGGGATGGGAGTGAGAGAGGGACGAGAGTGAGAGAGGGATAAGAGTGAGTGAGGGATGGGAGTGAGAGAGGGATGAGAGTGAGAGAGGGACGAGAGTGAGAGAGGGATGAGAGTGAGAGAGGGACCAGAGTGAGTGAGGGATGAGTGTGAGAGAGGGATGAGAGTGAGAGAGGGATGAGAGTGAGAGAGGGATGAGAGTGAGAGAGGGACGAGGGTGAGAGAGGGATGGGAGTGAGAGAGGGACGAGAGTGAGAGAGGGATAAGAGTGAGAGAGGGATGAGAATGATAGAGGGATGAGAGTGAGAGAGGGATGAGAGTGAGAGAGGGACGAGAGTGAGAGAGGGATGAGAGTGAGAGAGGGATGAGAGTGAGAGAGGGATGAGGGTGAGAGAGGGATGAGAGTGAGAGAGGGATGAGAGTGAGAGAGGGATGAGGGTGAGAGAGGGATGAGAGTGAGAGAGGGATGAGAATGATAGAGGGATGAGAGTGAGTGAGGGATGAGAGTGAGAGAGGGATAAGAGTGAGAGAGGGACGAGAGTGAGAGAGGGACGAGAGTGAGTGAGGGACGAGAGTGAGAGAGGGACGAGAGTGAGAGAGGGATGAGAGTGAGAGAGGGATGAGAGTGAGTGAGGGATGAGAGTGAGAGAGGGATGAGAGGGACGAGAGGGACTGAGAGTGAGAGAGGGATGAGAGTGAGAGAGGGACGAAAGTGAGAGAGGGATGAGAGTGAGAGAGGGATGAGAGTGAGAGAGGGATGAGAGTGAGAGAGGGATGAGAGTGAGTGAGGGACGAGAGTGAGTGAGGGATGAGAGTGAGAGAGGGATGAGAGTGAGTGAGGGATGAGAGTGAGAGAGGGATGAGAGTGAGTGAGGGATGAGAGTGAGAGAGGGACGAGAGTGAGAGAGGGATGAGAGTGAGAGAGGGATGAGAGTGAGAGAGGGATGAGAGTGAGAGAGGGACGAGAGTGAGAGAGGGACGAGAGTGAGAGAGGGATGGGAGTGAGAGAGGGATGGGAGTGAGAGAGGGATGGGAGTGAGAGAGGGATGGGAGTGAGTGAGGGATGGGAGTGAGAGAGGGATGAGAGTGAGAGAGGGATGGGAGTGAGAGAGGGATGAGAGTGAGAGAGGGATGAGAGTGAGTGAGGGATGGGAGTGAGAGAGGGATGAGAGTGAGAGAGGGATGAGAGTGAGAGAGGGATGAGAGTGAGAGAGGGACGAGAGTGAGAGAGGGATGGGAGTGAGTGAGGGATGAGAGTGAGTGAGGGATGGGAGTGAGAGAGGGATGGGAGTGAGAGAGGGATGGGAGTGAGAGAGGGATGGGAGTGAGAGAGGGATGAGAGTGAGAGAGGGATGAGAGTGAGAGAGGGACGAGGGTGAGAGAGGGATGGGAGTGAGAGAGGGATGGGAGTGAGAGAGGGATGGGAGTGAGAGAGGGATGGGAGTGAGAGAGGGACGAGAGTGAGAGAGGGACGAGGGTGAGAGAGGGATGGGAGTGAGAGAGGGATAAGAGTGAGAGAGGGATGAGAGTGAGAGAGGGACGAGAGTGAGAGAGGGATGAGAGTGAGAGAGGGATGAGAGTGAGAGAGGGATGAGAGTGAGAGAGGGATGAGAGTGAGAGAGGGATAAGAGTGAGTGAGGGATGGGAGTGAGAGAGGGATGGGAGTGAGTGAGGGATGAGAGTGAGAGAGGGATGGGAGTGAGAGAGGGATGGGAGTGAGAGAGGGATGGGAGTGAGAGAGGGATGGGAGTGAGTGAGGGATGGGAGTGAGAGAGGGACGAGAGTGAGAGAGGGATAAGAGTGAGAGAGGGATGGGAGTGAGTGAGGGATGGGAGTGAGAGAGGGACGAGAGTGAGAGAGGGATAAGAGTGAGTGAGGGATGGGAGTGAGAGAGGGATGGGAGTGAGTGAGGGATGAGAGTGAGAGAGGGATGAGAGTGAGAGAGGGACGAGGGTGAGAGAGGGATGGGAGTGAGAGAGGGATGGGAGTGAGAGAGGGATGGGAGTGAGAGAGGGATGGGAGTGAGTGAGGGATGGGAGTGAGAGAGGGATGAGAGTGAGAGAGGGATAAGAGTGAGTGAGGGATGGGAGTGAGTGAGGGATGAGAGTGATTGAGGGATGAGAGTGAGAGAGGGATGAGAGTGATTGAGGGATGAGAGTGAGAGAGGGATGGGAGTGAGAGAGGGATGAGAGTGAGAGAGGGATGAGAGTGAGAGAGGGATGGGAGTGAGTGAGGGATGAGAGTGAGTGAGGGATGGGAGTGAGTGAGGGATGGGAGTGAGAGAGGGATGGGAGTGAGAGAGGGATGGGAGTGAGTGAGGGATGGGAGTGAGTGAGGGATGGGAGTGAGAGAGGGATGAGAGTGAGTGAGGGACGAGAGTGAGAGAGGGACGAGAGTGAGAGAGGGATGGGAGTGAGAGAGGGATGGGAGTGAGTGAGGGATGAGAGTGAGAGAGGGATGGGAGTGAGTGAGGGACGAGAGTGAGAGAGGGATGAGAATGATAGAGGGATGGGAGTGAGAGAGGGATGAGAGTGAGTGAGGGATGGGAGTGAGAGAGGGACGAGAGTGAGAGAGGGATGAGAGTGAGTGAGGGATGAGAGTGAGAGAGGGATGAGAGTGAGAGAGGGATGAGAGTGAGTGAGGGATAAGAGTGAGTGAGGGATGAGAGTGAGTGAGGGATGAGAGTGAGAGAGGGATGAGAGTGAGTGAGGGATGAGAGTGAGAGAGGGATGAGAGTGAGTGAGGGATGGGAGTGAGAGAGGGATGAGAGTGAGAGAGGGATGAGAGTGAGTGAGGGATGGGAGTGAGAGAGGGATGAGAGTGAGAGAGGGATAAGAGTGAGTGAGGGATGGGAGTGAGTGAGGGATGAGAGTGATTGAGGGATGAGAGTGAGAGAGGGATGAGAGTGATTGAGGGATGAGAGTGAGAGAGGGATGGGAGTGAGAGAGGGATGAGAGTGAGAGAGGGATGAGAGTGAGAGAGGGATGGGAGTGAGTGAGGGATGAGAGTGAGTGAGGGATGGGAGTGAGTGAGGGATGGGAGTGAGAGAGGGATGGGAGTGAGAGAGGGATGAGAGTGAGAGAGGGATAAGAGTGAGTGAGGGATGGGAGTGAGTGAGGGATGAGAGTGATTGAGGGATGAGAGTGAGAGAGGGATGAGAGTGATTGAGGGATGAGAGTGAGAGAGGGATGGGAGTGAGAGAGGGATGAGAGTGAGAGAGGGATGAGAGTGAGAGAGGGATGGGAGTGAGTGAGGGATGAGAGTGAGTGAGGGATGGGAGTGAGTGAGGGATGGGAGTGAGAGAGGGATGGGAGTGAGAGAGGGATGGGAGTGAGTGAGGGATGGGAGTGAGTGAGGGATGGGAGTGAGTGAGGGACGAGAGTGAGAGAGGGACGAGAGTGAGAGAGGGATGGGAGTGAGAGAGGGATGAGAGTGAGTGAGGGATGGGAGTGAGAGAGGGACGAGAGTGAGAGAGGGATGAGAGTGAGTGAGGGATGAGAGTGAGAGAGGGATGAGAGTGAGAGAGGGATGAGAGTGAGTGAGGGATAAGAGTGAGTGAGGGATGAGAGTGAGTGAGGGATGAGAGTGAGAGAGGGATGAGAGTGAGTGAGGGATGAGAGTGAGAGAGGGATGAGAGTGAGTGAGGGATGGGAGTGAGAGAGGGATGAGAGTGAGAGAGGGATGAGAGTGAGTGAGGGATGGGAGTGAGAGAGGGATGAGAGTGAGTGAGGGATGAGAGTGAGTGAGGGATGAGAGAGAGAGGGATGAGAGTGAGTGAGGGATGGGAGTGAGAGAGGGATGAGAGTGAGAGAGGGATGGGAGTGAGAGAGGGATGAGAGTGAGAGAGGGATGGGAGTGAGAGAGGGATGGGAGTGAGAGAGGGATGGGAGTGAGAGAGGGATGGGAGTGAGAGAGGGATGGGAGTGAGAGAGGGATGAGAGTGAGAGAGGGATGGGAGTGAGAGAGGGATAAGAGTGAGTGAGGGATGGGAGTGAGAGAGGGATAAGAGTGAGTGAGGGATGGGAGTGAGAGAGGGATGGGAGTGAGAGAGGGATGGGAGTGAGAGAGGGATGGGAGTGAGAGAGGGATGGGAGTGAGAGAGGGATGGGAGTGAGAGAGGGATGAGAGTGAGAGAGGGATGTGAGTGAGAGAGGGATGGGAGTGAGAGAGGGATAAGAGTGAGTGAGGGATGGGAGTGAGAGAGGGATAAGAGTGAGTGAGGGATGGGAGTGAGAGAGGGATAAGAGTGAGTGAGGGATGGGAGTGAGAGAGGGATGGGAGTGAGAGAGGGATAAGAGTGAGTGAGGGATGAGAGTGAGAGAGGGATGAGAGTGAGTGAGGGATGGGAGTGAGAGAGGGATAAGAGTGAGTGAGGGATGGGAGTGAGAGAGGGATGGGAGTGAGAGAGGGATGAGAGTGAGTGAGGGATGAGAGTGAGAGAGGGATGGGAGTGAGTGAGGGATGGGAGTGAGAGAGGGATGAGAGTGAGTGAGGGATGGGAGTGAGAAAGCTAAACTCACTGAGCCAGGACTGTGAGAGTTGGAGCCTCTGGGCTGTCAGATTAGTCCACAGGCTGGGCTGGACGACCTCAGGACCAGGTTCTCGTTCTGGCCCCGTGCACCTGAGGGAGGCGGGTGGTGGGGGGGAGAGAGAGAGAACGCAGTGAGGGGATGGGAGGGGTCACTGGGAGAGCTGTCAGGCCGCTCGGGTCCAAGGAGGAAGGCGGCCAGTGACTCCCCAACTCCAACCACACACACACACACACACACACACACACACACGCTCCAGAATCCTGAGCCCACCAGCCGGCTTCCCGGAGCAGGAGCTCGGGATTAACCGGGATTCTCACCAGGATGGGGCCCGGGTTTCCCATTGGCACCATTATTATCGTGGCCTTGCCCCTCCTGCTTTCAGGTACAGCTCGGTCACCCCCTGTGTCAGGGCCCCCAGGCCGGTCTCCTCTCCCTCCACATCCCCCACCCCCTCCCCCCCACCCCCCCACCCCCCACCAGCCCACACAGGCCACACGCAAGGTGTTACCGTGGAGATGCTGAAGGACACGGTGAGCGTTGGGTGTTGGGGAGAGGGCGACGCTGGCGGTGAATTGCACAGGGGGACAGAGGCGCCCTCCATATCCTGGGGGGCACAGCGTGGCCCCCCTGCTGAACTGGAGCCCCCAGCGGAGGTCTTCACGTCCGCCTGGGGTACGAGGGCCACCTCCGATTGGCCAAACGATCCGGGTCCATCCGGATCGACAACGTGAGGCTGGAGTACGCCGGGTGCTACACTGTCACGATGGAAGACCCGGTGGAGGGGGCGGGGGGGGGGGGGGAGGTGGTGGTGGTCCCGACCAGCGAGGCGTGTGGTGATGCTCAACGTGTACGGTAGCCGGGGCTCAGCAGGAGGGTGAGCCCAGGCTGCGAGTTCGGCCTACCTCGCTCGAGGAATAACCGCGACCTTCACGCTGAGTCCCAGAATCCGCCACCCCCCCCCCCAACCCCCCAACCCCGCCACCCTCTCTGCGTCCTGACACCCCACCCCCCCAGTGATTAACCAACACTGGCGTGGGATCTTGCTTTGCACGGGAAGATCCAGACCACCTTTCATTTCCTGAAAGCAGTGGGGAAGGGGCAGGAAAATCCTAAACCCAAGGGCGATCCCAGGACTGGGAGGTTACAACCATCAGGAAAGACTGAACAGGCTGGGGCTCTTTTCTCTAGAAAAGAGAAGGCTGAGGGGGAGACCTGATCGGGGTCTTTAAAATTGAGGAAGGTTTTGATGGAGTGGGTACAGAGGGAGTGTTTCCTGTAGTTGGGGGGAGACCAGAACTAGGGGCCCTCAATATAGGGTCATCACTAATAAATCCAATGGGGAATTCAGGAGAAACTTCTTAACCCAGAGAGTGGGCAGAATGTGGAACTCGCTTCCACAGGGAGTGGTCGAGATGAATAGTATCGATGTATTTAATATTATCGATGAATAGTATCGATGTATTTAATATTATCGATGAATAGTATCGATGTATTTAATAGTATCGATGAATAGTATCGATGTATTTAATATTATCGATGAATAGTATCGATGTATTTAATAGTATCGATGAATAGTATTGATGTATTTAATATTATCGATGAATAGTATCGATGTATTTAATAGTATCGATGAATAGTATCGATGTATTTAATATTATCGATGAATAGTATCGATGTATTTAATATTATCGATGAATAGTATCGATGTATTTAATAGTATCGATGAATAGTATCGATGTATTTAATATTATCGATGAATAGTATAGAAGTATTTAATATTATCGATGAATAGTATCGATGTATTTAATATTATCGATGAATAGTATCGATGTATTTAATAGTATCGATGAATAGTATCGATGTATTTAATATTATCGATGTATTTAAGGAGGAACAAAAATAAAAATAGCTGGAAAAACTCAGCAGGTCTGACAGCATCTGCGGAGAGAGAGAGACAGGGTTAATGTTTCGAGCCTGTATGATTCCTTATCAGAAAATGAGGAAATATAGAAGGTGAGGGAGTGCTGCACTGTCAAAGGGTCAGTACTGAGGGAATGCTGCACTGTCGGAGGGTAAGTACTGAGGGAGTGCTGCACTGTCGGAGGGTCAGCACTGAGGGAGTGTTGCACTGTCAGACAGTCAGTAGTGAGATAGTGCTGCACAGGTGGGTGGTCAGTATTGTGGGAGCGCTGCTTTATTGGAGGCTCAATACTAAGGGAGTGCTACACTGTCGAAGGGTCAGTACTGAGGGAGTGCTGCACTGTCAGAGGGTCAGTACTGAGGGAGTGCGGCACTGTTGGAGGGTCAGTACTGAGGGAGTGCGGCACTGCTGGATCGTCAGTACTGAGGGAGTGCTGCACTGTTGAAGGGTCAGTACGGAGGGAGTGCTGCACTGTCGAAGGGTCAGTACTGAGGGAGTGCTGCAGTGTCGGAAGTGCAATCTTTCAGATTGGGCATCAACTGAACCCCCGTCTGCTCACTCGGATGGGTATCTCAGATCCAACAGCCACTATTTGGTAGAAAGAGCAGAGGGATTTCTTCCTGGTGTCATGGGGCTGATATTTATCCCTCAACCACCTTATTGCTGATTGTGGCATCTTACTGTTTCCAGGTTAACCCTGTCACTCGAGGTCAGTGCTTTTTATTTCTCAATGGGCAAGCTGGCAACAGAGTTCAGGGAGTGACTCCAGGAAACTGCTCCATCTTTTGGCAGTGCCTAAAACTGCACCATGACTGTTTACATGGAAACATTGAATGGGAACTGCTGGCATTTCAAATACACCGTGGTAAATCCTGAAAACTGTGACAACAGGTCTATGGACAACAAATGCAGAGGGTTTAAATAATATTTATAGATATATATTCACAAATTACAGAACACTGGTAATTGAAAAACTATTCAGAAATCTATTGACAATAGTGTCAGTTCAGTGCGCCAGGAGAAAATATTGAGTCTTGAAAGGGGTATGGCAAACACAGGAGAGTCGCACCTCAGGATCAAGAAGGTCACAGATTCTGGAACGTTCCTTCACTGGGAACAATGACTGAGGTATACGCTGATGGGCGCATTGTGGCAGGGGTTGATGCCGGGATTGTTGCGATCTCAGTGTGGAGTGCTGGTCTTGTCAGAACACCCACAGTGTACAGTTCCTCAGCACTTGCGGTGTTGCAGGATTTCTTGGCTCCCCTTGTTGTGTCAGTGCCCCTTCATCGCACACCATGCCTCCTGTGAACGAAAGATGAACCGACCCTGAGGGTAAGATATCAAACATAACCCCGCAAATCCTTTGCTCCACACCCCACAATCCCCAATGCCAAATCTGCGTCTAACAAGGTGGTGAGCGAGGCACCATGCAACGCCTTTGTTGGTCCCGGACTTGACTATTCCAAAAATCTCCTCACCAGCTTCTACCCTCCGCAAACATGAAATATCCAAAATTCTCCTCATCGCAACTCGAACACAGTCCCGTTCACCCACATCACCCCTATTGCTCGCTGATGAGCTGCCAGTCCGGGAGCAACTCAGTTTTAGAATTCTCATCCTTGTATTCTAATCCCTCCATGGCCTCACCCTCCCTCCCTATCTCTGTAACCGCATCCAGCCCTGACAATCTTCTCTATTTCTGTACCCTCCTCCTGTACCTACAACCCTCGCTATCTCTGTAAACTCCTCCAGTCCATACAACCCTCCCTAGCCCTGTAACCACCTCCAATGCTACAACCCTCACTATCTCTATAACCTCCACCAGTCCCAACAACCCTCTGTAACACTGTAACAACCTCCGGCCCCTACAACCCTCCCTATCTCTGTAACAACCACCGGCCCCTACAACCCTCCCTATCTCTGTAACAGCCTCCGGCCCCTGCAACCCTCCGTATCTCAGTAACCTCCTCCAGCCCCTACAACACTCCCTATCTCTGTAACCTCCTCCACCTCCTACAACCCCCCCCAACTCTGTAACCTCCTCCAGCCCCTACAACCCTGCCTATCTCTGTAACCTCCTCCAACCCCTACAACCCTCCCTATCTCTGTTACATGCTCCAGCCGCTACAACCCTCCCTATCTCTGTAACCACCTCCAGTCCCTACAACCCTCACTATCTCTACAACCTCCTCCAGCCGCTACAACCCTCCGTATCTCTGTAACCTCCTCCAACCCCTACAATCCTCACTACCTCGTTATAGTCCTCCGGTCCCAAGTACCCTCGCTATCTCTACAACCCCCTCCAGTCCCTACAAACCTCCATAACAATGTAACAACTTCCGGCACCTGCAACCCTCCCTATCTCTGTAACCTCCTCCAGACACTACAACCCTCCCTATCTCTGTAACCTCCTCCAACCCCTACAACCCTCCCTATCTCTGTAACCTCCTCCATCCCCTACAAACATCCCTATCTCTGTAACCTCCTCAAACCCTTACAACCCTCCCTATCTCTGTGACCTCCTCCAGTTCTTACAACACTCACTATCTCTATAACCGCCTCCAGTACCTACAACCCTCCCTATTTCTGTAACCTCCTCCAGCCCCTACAACACTCCCTATCTCTGTAACCTCCTCCAGCCCCTAGAACCCTCCCTATCACTGTAACCTCCTCCAGCCCCTACATCCCTCTCTAACTCTGTAACCTCCTCCATCCCATACAAACATCCCTATCTCTGTAACCTCCTCCAGCCCCAACAATCCTCACTTTCGCTGTAACTTCCTCGAGTCCCTACAACCCTCACTATCTCAGTAAACTCCTCCAGTCCCTATAACCCTCGCTATCTCTATAAACTCCTCCAGTCCCTACCACACTCCATAACTCTGTAACAATCTCCGGCACCTAGAACCCTCCCTAACTTTGTAACTTCCTCCAGCCCCTACAACCCTCCATAAAATATGTAACCTCCTCCAGCCCCTACAACCCTCCTTATCTCTGTACCCTCCTCCAGTCCCTACAACCCTCACTATCTTGGTAACCTCCTCCAGTCCTTAGTACCCTCCATAACTCTGTAACAACTTCCGGCCCCTACAACCCTCCCTATCTCTGTAACCTCCTCCAGCTCCTACAACCCTCCCTATCTCTGTAACCTTCTCCAGCCCCTACAACCCTCCCTATCTCTGTAACCTCCTCCAGCCCCTACAACCCTCCCTATCTCTGTAACCTCCTACAGCCCCTTCAACCCTCCTTATCTCTGTAACCTCCTCCAGCCCCTTCAACCCTCCTTATCTCTGTAACCTCCTCCAGCCCCTTCAACCCTCCCTTTCTCTGTAACCTCCTCCAGCCCCTTCAACCCTCCTTATCTCTGTAACCTCCTCCAGCCCCTTCAACCCTCCTTATCTCTGCAACCTCCTCCAGCCCCTACAACCCTCCTTATCTCTGTAACCTCCTCCAGCCCCTACAACTCTGCTTATCTCTGTAACCTCCTAGAGCCCCTACAACCCTCCATATCTCTGTAACCTCCTCCAGCCCCGACAACCCTCCCTATCTCTGTAACCTCCTCCAGCCCCTACAACGCTCCCTATCTCTGTAACCTCCTCCAGCCCCTACAACCCTCCCTATCTCTGTAACCTCCTCCAGCCCCTACAACACTCCCAATCTCTGTAACCTCCTCCAGCCCCTACAACGCTCCCTATCTCTGTAAACTCCTCCATGCCGTACAACCCTCCCTAATTTTGTAACCTACTCCAGCCCCTACAACACTCCCTATCTCTGTAAACTCCTCCACCCCGTACAACCCTCCCTAATTTTGTAACCTACTCCAGCCCCTACAACCCTCCCTATCTCTGTAACCTACTCCAAACACTACAACCCTCCCTATCTCTGTAACTTCCTCCAGTCCCTACAACCCTCTCTATTTCTGTAACCTGCTCGAGTCCCTACAACCCTCACTATCTCGGTAACCTCCCCCCATCCCTACAACCCTCTGTAACTCTGTAACTTCCTCCAGTCCCTACAACCCTCCCTATCTCTGTAACCTCCTCCAACCCCTACAACCCTCCCTACTCTGTAACCTCCTCCAACCCCTAAAAGCCTCCCTATCTCTGTAACCTCCTCCAACCCCTAAAACCCTCCCTATCTGTGTAAACTCCTCCAACTCCTACAACCCTCACTATCTCTATAACCTCCTCCAGTCCCTACAACATTCCGCAACTCTGTAAGATCCTCCGGCACCTACAAGCCTCCCGAATCTGTAAATTCTTTCAGTCACTAAAACGCTCCCTATCCCTGTATCCTCCTTCAGCCCCTACAACCCTCACTATCTCTGTAACCTCCTTCAGCCCCTACAACCCTCACTATCTCTGTAACCTCCTCCAGCCCCTACAACCCTCTGTAACTCCATAACAACCTCCGGCCCCTACAACACTCCCTATCTCTGTACCCTCCTCCAGCCCCTACAACACTCCCTATCTCTGTAACCTCCTCCAGCCCCTACAACCCTCCCTACCACTGTAACCTCCTCCAGCCCTAACAACCCTGCCTATCTCTGTAACCTCCTCCAGCCCCTACAACCCTCCCTATCTCTCTGACCTCCTCCAGCCCTACAACCTTCCCTATCTCTCTAACCTCCTCCAACCCCAACAACCCCCCAACTCTGTAAACTCCTCCAACTCCTACAACCCTCCCTGTCTCTGTAACCTGCTTCAGCCCCAACAATCCTCACTTTCTCTGTAACTTCCTCGATTCCCTACAACCCTCACTATCTCAGTAAACTCCTCCAGTCCCTATAACCCTCGCAATCTCTATAAACTCCTCCAGTCCCTACCACCCTCCATAACTCTGTAACAACCACCGGCACCTACAACCCTCCCTAACTTTGTAACTTCCTCCAGCCCCTACAACCCTCCATAAAATTTGTAACCTCCTCCAGCCCCTACAACTCTCCTTATCTCTGTACCCTCCACCAGTCCCTACAACCCTCACTAACTTGGTAATCTCCTCCAGTCCCTAGTACCCTCACAATCTCTATAACCTCCTCCAGTCACTACAACCCTCCTTATCTTTGTAACCTCCTCGAGCCACTACAATCCTGCCTAGCTCTGAAACCTTCTCCGGCCCCTACAACTCTGCTTATCTGTGTAACCTCCTCGAGCCCCTACAACCCTCCCTATCTCTGTAACATCCTCCAGTCACTACAACCCTCCCTATCCCTGTAACCTCCTCCAGGCACTACAACCCTCCCTATTTCTGAAACCTCCTCCAGACTTTACAACCCTCCCTATCTCTGTAAACTCCTCCACCCCGTACAACACTCCCTAATTTTGTAACCTCCTCCAGCCCCTACAACGCTCCCAATCTTTGTAACCTACTCCAGCAAATACAACCCTCCCTATCTCTGTAAACTCCTCCACTCCCTACAACCCTCCATAACTCTGTAACTTCCTCGAGCCCCTACAACCCTCCCTATCACTGTAAAATCCTCCACCCCCTACCACCCTCCCTATCTCTGTGACCTACTCCAGCCCCTACAACTCTCCCTATTTCCATAACATACTGCTGCCCCTACAACACTCCCAATCTCTGTAACCTCCTCCAGTTTCTACAACGCTCACTATTTCAGTAACCTCCTCGAGTACCTACAAACCTCGCTATATCTATAACCTCCTCCAGACCCGAAAACTGTCCGTACTTCTGTAGCAAACTCGGGCAATAACAACCCTCCCTAACTCTGTAACCTCGTCCAGTCCCTACAATCCACCCTATCTCTGTAACCTTCTACAGCCACTACAACCCTCCCTATCTCTGTAACCTCCTGCAACCCCTACAAACCTCCCTATCTCTGTAACTTCCTCCGCACCTACAACCCTCCCTATCTCTGCAACCTACTCCAGCCCCTACAACCCTCCCTATCTCTGTAACCTCCTCAAACCCCAACAACCCTCCCTATCTCAGAAAACACCTCCAACCCCTACAACCCTCCCCATCCCTGGAAACTCATCCAGACCCTACAACCCTTCCTGTCTCTGTAAACTTCTCCAGACCCTACAACCCTCCCTATCTCTGTAACCTCCTCCACCTCCTACAACCCTCCATTTCTCTGTAAACTCCTCGGGCCCCTACAACCCTCCCTATCATTGTAAAATCCTCCACCCCCTACCACCCTCCCAATCTCTGTAACCTACTCCAGCCCCTACAACTCTCCCTATCTCTGTAACCTACTCCAAACCCTACAACACTCCCTATCTCTGTAACCTCCTCCAGCCCCTACAACCCTCCCAATCTCTGTAACATCCTCCAGCCCCTACAACCCTCTCTATCTCTGCAATTCGTCCAGCCCCTACAACCCTCCCTATCTCTGTAACATCCTGCCGCCCCTACAACCCTCCCTATCTCTTTAAGCTCCTCCAGCCCCTACAAGTATCCCTATCTATGTAACCTCCTCCAGCCTCTACATCACTTCCGACCTCTGTAACCTCCTCCATCCCCAACAACCCTCCCTAACATTGTAACTTCCTCCAGCCCCTACAACCCTCCCAAACTCTGTAACCTCCTCCTGTTTCTACAACCCTCACGATCTCAGTAACCTCCTCGAGTCCCTACAACCCTCACTATATCTATAATCTCCTCCAGACCCTAAAAATGTCCGTAATTCGGTAACAAACTCCGGCAACTACAACCCTCCCTAACTCTGTAACCTCGTTCAGTCCCTACAATCCTCCCTATCTCTGTAAACTTCCTCCACCAACTACAACCCTCCCTATCTCTGCAACCTACTCCAGCCCCTACAACCCTCCCTATCTCTGTAACCTCCTCAAACCCCAACAACCCTGGCTCTCTCTGTTACCTGCTCCAGCACCTACCACCATCCCTATCTCTGTAACCGACTCCAGCCCCTACAACCCTCCCTATTTCCGTAACCTACTCCTGCCCCTACAACGCTCCCTATCTCTGTAACCTCCTCCAACCACTCCAACCCTCCCTATCTCAGAAAACACCTCCAACCCCTACAACCCTCCCCATCTCTGGAACCTCATCCAGACCCTATAACCCTCCCTATCTCTGTAACCTCCTCCCGCCCTACAACACTCCCTATCTCTGTAACCTCCTCCAACCCTACAACCCTCCCTATCTCTCTAACCTCCTCCAGCCCCTACAACCCCCCCATCTCTGTAAACTCCTCCAACCCCTACACCCCTCCCTATCTCTGTAACCTCCTCCAGTCCCTACAACCCCCCCATCTCTGTAAACTCCACCAACCCCTACAAGCCTACCTATCTCTGTAAACTCCTGCAGCCCCTACAACCCTCCACATCTCTGTAAACTCCTACAGCCCCCACAATCCTCCCTATCTATGTAACCTCCTCAAGCCTCTACAGCCCTCACTATCTCAGTAAACTCCTCCAGTCCCTACTAGCCTCGCCAACTCTATAAACTCTTCCAGTCGCTACCAAACTCCATAACTCTGTAACAGCCTCCGGCACCTACAACCCTCCCTAACTTTGTAACCTCCTCAAGCCCCTACAACCCTCCCTATCTCTGTAACCTCCTCCAGCCCTACAACCCTCCCTATCTCTCTAACCTCCTCCAGCCCCTACAACCCCCCCATCTCTGTAAACTCCTCCAAATCCTACACCCCTCCCTATCTCTGTAACCTCCTCCAGTCCCTACAACCCCCCATCTCTGTAAACTCCACCAACCCCTACAAGCCTCCCTATCTCTGTAAACTCCTGCAGCCGCTACAACCCTCCATATCTCTGTAAACTCCTACAGCCCCCACAATCCTCCCTATCTGTGTAACCTCCTCAAGCCTCTACAGCCCTCACTATCTCAGTAAAATCCTCCAGTCCCTATTACCCTCGGTATCTCAATAAACTCCTCCAGTCGCTACCACACTCCATAACTCTGTAACAGCCTCCGGCACCTACAACCCTCCCTATCTCTGTAACCTCTTCCAATCAGTACAACCCTCATTATCTTGGTAACCTCCTCCAGTCCCTAGTACCCTCGCTATCTCTATAACCTCCTCCAGCCCCGACAACCCTCACTATCTCTGTAATCTCCTCCAGCCCCTACAACCCTCACTATATCTGTAACCTCCTCCAGCCCCTACAAGCCTCCTTATCTCTGTATCCTCCTCCAGCACCTACAACCCTCCCTATCTCTGTAATCACCTCCAGCCCCTACAACCCTCCTTATCTCTGTAACCTCCTCCAGTCCCTACAACCCTCCCTATCTCTGTAACCTCCTCCAACCCCTACAACCCTCCTTATCTCTGTAACCTCCTCCAGCCCCTACAACCCTCCCTATCTCTTTAACCTTCTCCAGCCCCTACAACCCTGCCTATCTCTGTAATCTCCTCCAGCCCCTACAACACTCCCTATCTCTGTAACCTTCTCCAGCCCCTTCAAACTTCCCTATCTCCGTAACCTCCTACAGCCCCTACAACCCTCACTATCTCTGTAACCTCCTCCACCCCGTTCAACCCTCCCTAAGTTTGTAACCTCCACCAGCCCCTACAATGCTCCCTATCTCTGTAACCTGCTCCAGAGACTACAACCCTCCCTATCTCTGTAACCTCCTGCACCTCCCACAACCTCCATATCTCTGTATCCTCCTCGAGCCCCTACAACCCTCCCTATCATTGTAAAATCTTCCACCCCCTACCACCCTCCCTATCTCTGTAACCTACTCCAAACCCTACGACCCTCCCTATCTCTGTAACCTCCTCCAGCTCCTACAACCCTCCCAATCTCTGTAACCTCCTCCAGCCCCTACAACCCTCCCTATCTCTGTAAACTCGTCCTGCCCCTACAACCCTCCCTATCACTGTAACCTCCTCCAGCCCCTACATCCCTTCCTATCTCTGTAACCTCCTCCAGCCCCTACAACCCTCCCTATCTCTGTAACATCCTGCAGCCCCTACAACCCTCCCTATCACTGTAATCTCCTCCAGCCCCTACATCCCTCCCTAACTCTGTAAGCTCCTCTAGCCCCTACAACCCTCCCAATCTCTGTAACATCCTCCAGCCCCTACAACCCTCTCTATCTCTGCAATTCGTCCAGCCCCTACAACCCTCCCTATCACTGTAACCTCCTCCAGCCCCTACATCCCTTCCTATCTCTGTAACCTCCTCCAGCCCCTACAACCCTCCCTATCTCTGTAACATCCTGCCGCCCCTACAACCCTCCCTATCTCTTTAAGCTCCTCCAGCCCCTACAAGTATCCCTATCTATGTAACCTCCTCCAG
Organism: Carcharodon carcharias; assembly: GCF_017639515.1. Lineage (NCBI taxonomy): Eukaryota > Metazoa > Chordata > Chondrichthyes > Lamniformes > Lamnidae > Carcharodon > Carcharodon carcharias. Next base: position 201,789 of record NC_054495.1, read on the forward strand.
CCTCTACATCACTTCCGACCTCTGTAACCTCCTCCATCCCCTACAACCCTCCCTATCACTGTAATCTCCTCCAGCCCCTACATCCCTCCTTAACTCTGTAACCTCCACCATCCCGAAAACGCTCCCTATCTCTGTAACCTTCTGCAGCCCCTACAACCCTCCTGATCACTGTAACCTCCTCCGGCCCGTCCAACCCTCCTTATCTCTGTAAACTCTTCCAGCCCCTAAAACCCTCCCTATCACTGTAACCTCCTCCAGCCCGTACATCCCTTCCTATCTCTGTAACATCCTCCAGCCCCTACAACCCTCCCTATCACTGTAATCTCCTCCAGCCCCTACATCCCTCCCTAACTCTGTAACCTTCGCCATCCCTACAACCCTCCCTATCTCTGTAACCTCCTCCAGACCCTACAACCCTCGCTAAGTTTGTAACCCCTTCCAGCCCCTACAACCATTCTTATCTCTGTAACCTCCTCCAGCCCCTACAACCCCCCCATCTCTGTAAACTCCTCCAAATCCTACACCCCTCCCTATCTCTGTAACCTCCTCCAGTCCCTACAACCCCCCATCTCTGTAAACTCCACCAACCCCTACAAGCCTCCCTATCTCTGTAAACTCCTGCAGCCGCTACAACCCTCCATATCTCTGTAAACTCCTACAGCCCCCACAATCCTCCCTATCTGTGTAACCTCCTCAAGCCTCTACAGCCCTCACTATCTCAGTAAAATCCTCCAGTCCCTATTACCCTCGGTATCTCAATAAACTCCTCCAGTCGCTACCACACTCCATAACTCTGTAACAGCCTCCGGCACCTACAACCCTCCCTATCTCTGTAACCTCTTCCAATCAGTACAACCCTCATTATCTTGGTAACCTCCTCCAGTCCCTAGTACCCTCGCTATCTCTATAACCTCCTCCAGCCCCGACAACCCTCACTATCTCTGTAATCTCCTCCAGCCCCTACAACCCTCACTATATCTGTAACCTCCTCCAGCCCCTACAGCCCTCCTTATCTCTGTATCCTCCTCCAGCACCTACAACCCTCCCTATCTCTGTCACCACCTCCAGCCCCTACAACCCTCCTTATCTCTGTAACCTCCTCCAGTCCCTACAACCCTCCCTATCTCTGTAACCTCCTCCAACCCCTACAACCCTCCTTATCTCTGTAACCTCCTCCAGCCCCTACAACCCTCCCTATCTCTTTAACCTTCTCCAGCCCCTACAACCCTGCCTATCTCTGTAATCTCCTCCAGCCCCTACAACACTCCCTATCTCTGTAACCTTCTCCAGCCCCTTCAAACTTCCCTATCTCCGTAACCTCCTACAGCCCCTACAACCCTCACTATCTCTGTAACTTCCTCCACCCCGTTCAACCCTCCCTAAGTTTGTAACCTCCACCAGCCCCTACAATGCTCCCTATCTCTGTAACCTGCTCCAGAGACTACAACCCTCCCTATCTCTGTAACCTCCTGCACCTCCTACAACCCTCCATATCTCTGTATCCTCCTCGAGCCCCTACAACCCTCCCTATCATTGTAAAATCTTCTACCCCCTACCACCCTCCCTATCTCTGTAACCTACTCCAAACCCTACGACCCTCCCTATCTCTGTAACCTCCTCCAGCTCCTACAACCCTCCCAATCTCTGTAACCTCCTCCAGCCCCTACAACCCTCCCTATCTCTGTAAACTCGTCCTGCCCCTACAACCCTCCCTATCACTGTAACCTCCTCCAGCCCCTACATCCCTTCCTATCTCTGTAACCTCCTCCAGCCCCTACAACCCTCCCTATCTCTGTAACATCCTGCCGCCCCTACAACCCTCCCTATCTCTTTAAGCCCCTACAAGTATCCCTATCTATGTAACCTCCTCCAGCCTCTACATCACTTCCGACCTCTGTAACCTCCTCCATCCCCTACAACCCTCCCTATCACTGTAATCTCCTCCAGCCCCTACATCCCTCCCTAACTCTGTAACCTCCACCATCCCGAAAACGTTCCCTATCTCTGTAACCTTCTGCAGCCCCTACAACCCTCCCGATCACTGTAACCTCCTCCGGCCCGTCCAACCCTCCTTATCTCTGTAAACTCTTCCAGCCCCTAAAACCCTCCCTATCACTGTAACCTCCTCCAGCCCGTACATCCCTTCCTATCTCTGTAACATCCTCCAGCCCCTACAACCCTCCCTATCACTGTAATCTCCTCCAGCCCCTACATCCCTCCCTAACTCTGTAACCTTCGCCATCCCTACAACCCTCCCTATCTCTGTAACCTCCTCCAGACCCTACAACCCTCGCTAAGTTTGTAACCTCTTCCAGCCCCTACAACCATTCTTATCTCTGTAACCTCTTCCAGCCCCTACAACCCTCCTTATCTCTGTAAACTCCTCCAGCCCTTACATCCCTCCTCATCTCTGTAACCTCCTCCATTCCCTACAACCCTCCCTTTCTCTGCAACATCCTCCAGTCCCTACAACCCTCCCTATCTGTGTAACCTCCTTCACCCACTACAACCCTCCCTATCTCTGTAAGCTCCTCCAGCCCCTACAACCCTCCCTATCTCTGAAACATCCTCCACCCCCTACAAACCTTCCTAACTCTGTAAGCTCCTCCAGCGCCTGCAACCCTCCCTATCTCTGTAACTTCGTCCAAACCCTACAACCCTCCCTATCTCTATAACCTGCTCCAGCCCCGACAACCGTCCCTATCTCTGTAACCTTCTCCACCCCATACAACCCTCCCTAAGTTTGTAACCTCCACCAGCCCCTACAATGCTCCCTATCTCTGTAACCTACCCCAGAGACTACAACCCTCCCTATCTCTGTAACCTCCTCCACCCCCTACAACCCTCCATATCTCTGTAACCTCCTCGAGCCCCTACAACCCTCTCTATCATTGTAAAACCCTCCACCCCCTACCACCCTCCATATCTCTGTAAACTCCTACAGTCCCCACAATCCTCCCTATCTATGTAACCTCCTCAAGCCTCTACAGCCCTCACTATCTCAGTAAACTCCTCCAGTCCCTATTACCCTCACCATCTCTATAAACTCTTCCAGTCGCTAACACACTCCATAACTCTGTAACCTCCTCCAGCCCCTACAACCCTCGCTAAATTTGTAACCTCCTCCAGCCCCTACAACCCTCCTTATCTCTGTAACATCCTCCAGCCCCTACAACCATCCTTATCACTGTAACCTCCTCCAGCCCTTACATCCCTCCCTATCTCTGTAACCTTCTCCAGTCCCTACAACCCTCCCTTTCTCTGTAACCTCCTCCAGTCCCTACAACCCTCGCTATCTCTATAACCTCCTCCACCCACAACAACCACCCTATCTCTGTAAGCTCCTCCACCCCCTACAACCCTCCCTATCTCTGTAACATCCCCCACCCCCTACAAATCTTCCTAACTCTGTAACCACCTCCAGCACCGGCAACCCTCCCTATCTCTGTAACTTCCTCCAGCCCCTACAACCCTCCCTATCCCTGTAAACTCCTCCAGCTGCTACAACTCTCCCTATCTCTGTAATCTTCTCCAACCCCTAAAACCCTCGCTATCTCTGTAAACTCCTCCAACCGCTAAAACTCTCCCTGTCTCTGTAATCTTCTCCAACCCCAACAACCCTCTCTATCCCTGTAACCATCTCCTGCCACAACATCCCTCCCTATCTCTGTAACCTACTCCAGTCCCTACAACCCTCACTATCTCAGTAACCTCCTCCAGCCCCTACAGCCCTCCCTCTCTCTGTAATCTTCTCCAACCTCTACAACACTCCCTATCTCCGTAATCTCCTCCACCCCCTACAACCCTCCCTATCTCTGTAACCTCCTCCACCCCCTACAAACCTTCCTATCTCTGTAACCTCCTCCAGCGGCTGCAACCCTCCCTATCTCTGTAACTTCCTCCAGCCCCTACAACCCTCGCTATCTCTGTAACCTCCTCCAACCGCTACAACTCTCCCTGTCTCTGTAATCTTCTCCAACGCCAACAACCCTCACTATCCCTGTAACCACCTCCTGCCACAACAACCCTCCCTATATCTGTAACCTCCTCCAGTCCCTACAACCCTCCCTATCTCTGTAACCTCCTCCAGACACAACAACCCTCCCTATCTCTGTAACATCCTCCACCCCTACAACCCTCCCTATCTCTGTAACCTCCTCCACCTCCTACCACCCTCCCTATCTCTGTAACCTCCTCCAACCGCTACAAATCTCCCTTTCTCTGTAATCTTCTCCAACCCCTACAACCCTCCCTATCTGTGCAAACTCCTTCAGCCAAAACAACCCTCCCTATCTCTGTAACCTCCTCCACCCCGTACAACCCGCCCTATCTCTGTAAACTCCTCCAGCCCCAAAAGCCCTCCCTATCTCTGTAACCTCCTCCAGCCCCTACAAGCATCGCTATCTCTATAAACTCCTCCAATCCCTACAATCCTCCCTATCTCGGTAAAATCCTCCAGTCCCTACAACCACCCCTTTATCTGTAACCTCCTCCAGTCCCTACAACACTTACTATCTCAGTAACCTCCACCAGTCCCTACAACCCTCGCTATCTCTAAAACCTCCTCCACACACTACAACCCTCCCTATCTCTGTAAGCTGCTCCACCCCCTAGAACCTTCCCTATCACTGTAACCTCCTCCACCCCTACAAACCTACCTATCTCTGTAACCTCCTCCAGCACCTGCAACCCTCCCTATCTCTGTAACTTCCTCCAACACCTACAAAACTCCCTATTTCTGTAACCTCCTCCAGTCCCTTCAACCCTCACTATCTCGCTAACCTCTTCCAGTCCCTACAACCCTCCCTGTCTCTGTAACCTCCTCCAACCCCTACAACACCCCCTATCTCTGTAACCTCCTCCAACTGCTACAAATCTCCCTATCTCTGTAATCTTCTCCAACCCCTACAACCCTCCCTATCTCTGTAACCTCCTCCAACCCCTACAACCCTCCCTATCTCTGTAACTTCCTCCAACACCTACAACACTCCCTATTTCTGTAACCTCCTCCAGTCCCTTCAACCCTCACTATCTCGCTAACCTCCTCCAGTCCCTACAACCCTCCCTGTCTCTGTAACCTCCTCCAACCCCTACAACACCCCCTATCTCTGTAACCTCCTCCAGTCCCTACAACCCTCGCTATCTCTATAACCTCCTCCAGTACCGAGAACCCTCCGTAACTCTGTAAACTCGTCCACCCCCTACCAATCTCCCTATCTCTGTAACCTCCTCCACCCCCTACAACACTCCCTATCTCTGTACCCTCCTCTAGAAGATACAACCCTCCCTATCTCTGTAACCTCCTCCAACCCCTACAATCCTCCCTATCGCTGTAACCTCCTCCAACCCCTACAACCCTCCCTATCTCTGTAAACTCCTCCATTCCCTACAACCCATGCTATCTCTATAACCACCTCCAGTCCTTACAACCCTCAGTAACTCTCTAACAACCTCCGGCCCCTACAACCCTCCCGACTCTGTAAATTCCTGCAGTCACTACAACACTCCCTATTTCTGTAAACTCCTCCAGCCCCTAAAACAATCCCTATCTCTGTAACCTCCACCAGCCCCTACTACCCTACCTATCTCTGTAATCTTCTCCAGTCCCTACAACCCTCCCTATCTCTGTAACCTCCTACAACCCCTACAACCCTCCCTATCTCTGTAACCACCACCAGTCCCTACAACCGTAAGTATCTCGGTAACCTGCTCCAGCACCTACAACCCTCAATCTTTCTGTAACCTTCTCCAGCCACAACAACACTCTCTATCTCTGTAATCTCCTCCAGCCCCGACAACCCTCCCTATCTCTGTAACCTGCTCCACCCCCTACAACATTCCCTATCTCTGTAACCTACTCCAGCATCTACAACCCGCCTTATCTCTGTAACCACCTCCAAACACTACAACCCTCCCTATCTCTGTAAACTCCTCCAACCCCTACAACACTTCCAATCTCTGTAAACTCATCCAGTCCCTACAACCCTCACTATATCGCTAACCTCCACCAGTCCATACAACCCTCGCTATCTCTGTAACCTCCTCCAGTCCCTACACCCTTCCATAACTCTGTAACAACCTCCAGTACCTATAACCCGCCCGACTCTATAACTTCCTTCAGTCCCTACAAGCCTACAACTTTCTGTGACCTCCTACAGCCCATACAACCCTCCCTATCTCTGTAAACCCCTCCAGCCCCTACAACTCTCCCTATCTCTGTAATCTTCTCCAACTCCTGCAACCCTCCCTTTCTCTGTAACCTCCTCCGGCCACAACAACCCTCCCTATCTCTGTAACCTCCTCCAACCACTACAACCCTCCCTATCTCTGCAAACTCCTCCACCCATTACAACCATCCCTATCTCTGTAACATCCCCAAGCCCCTACAACCCTCCCTATCTCTGTAATCTTCTCCAGACCCTACAACACTCCCTACCTCTGTAACATTCTCCACCCCCTACAACCTTCCCTATCTCTGTAACCTTCTCCAGCCCCGACAACCCTCCCTATCTCTGTAACCTCCTCCAAACGCTTCAACCCTCCCTATCTCGGTAACGTCCTCCAGCCCCTACAACCCTCCCTATCTCTGTAACCTCCTCCAGCCCCTACAACTCTCCCTATCACTGTAACCTCCTCGAGCCCTAACAACCCTGCCTATCTCTGTAGCCTCCTCCACCCCTACAACACTCCCTATCTCTGTAACCTCCTCCGGCCCCTACAACCCTCCCTATCTCTGTAACCTCCTCCAACCACTACAACCCTCCCTATCTCGGTAACCTCCTCCAGCCCCTACAACGTTCCGTAACTCTGTAATAACCTCCGGATCCTATAACCCTCCGGACTCTGGAACTTCCTTCAGACCCTACAACCCTCCCTATCTCTGTAACCTCCTCCAGTCCTACAACCCTCCCTATCTCTGTAACCTCCTACAGCCCGTACAACCCTCCCTATCTCTGTAACCTCCTCCAGCCCTACAACCCTCCCTATCTCAGTAACCCCCTCCAGCCACAACAACCCTCCCTATCGCTGTAACCTCCTGCACCCCCTTCAACCCTCCCTAACTCTGTAACCTACCCCAGCCCCTCCAACCCTCCCTATCTCTGCAAACTCCTCCAACCCCTACAACCCTCCATATCTCTGTAACCTCCTCCACCACCTACAAACCTCCCCATCTCTGTAACCTCCTCCAGCCTCTGCAACCCTCCCTATCTCTGTAACTTCCACCAGTCCCTACAACGCTCCTTATCTCTGTAACCTCCTCCAACCCCTACAACCCTCCCTATCTCTGTAATCTTCTCCAGCCCCTACAACCCTCCCTATCTCTGTAACCTCCTCCAGCCACAACAACACTCCCGATCTCTGTAACTTCCTCCACCCCCTACGACACTCCCTATCTCCGTAAACTCCTCCAGACCGGAAAACCCGCCCTATCTCTGTAAAATTCTCGAGCCCCTACAACGCTCGCGATCTCTACAACCTCCACAAGTCCCTAAAACCCTCACTCTCTCGGTAACCTCCACCAGTCCCTACCACCCTCACTATCTCGGTAACATCCTCCAGACCCTACAACCCTCCCTATCTCTGTAAGGTACTCCACCCCTACAACTCTCCCTATCTCTGTAACCTCCTTCACCCCCTACAACACTCCCTATCTCTGGATCCACCCCCAGCCGCTACAACCTTCCCTATCTCTGTAACCTCCTTCAGCCCCTAAAATCCTCCCTAACTCTGTAACCTCCTGCAACCCCTACAACCCAACCTATCTCTCTAACCTCCTCCAGTCCCTGCAACCCTTGATATCTCTATAACCTCCTCCAGTCCTTACAAGCCTCCGTCACTCTCTAACAACCTCCGGCACCTACAACAATGCTGACGCTTTAACTTCCTCCAGGCCCTACAACCCTCCCTATCTCTGTAACCTCCTCCAGCCCCTACAACCCTCCCTATCTCTGTGACCTCCTCCAGCCCCTACAGTTCTCCCTATCTCTGTAACCTCCTCCAACACCGACAGCCATCCCTATCTCTGTAAACTCCTCCAATCCCTACAACCCTCCCTATCTCTATAAATTCCTCCAGTCATTACAACCCTCCCTATCTCTGTAACCTCCTCCAGCCCCTACAAACCTCGCTATCTCTGTAACCTCCTCCAGCCCCTACAACGGTCCATATCTCTGAAACATCCTCCAGCCCCTACAACCCTCCCTATCTCTGTAATCTTCTCCAGCCCCTACAACCCTCCCTATCTCTGTAATCACCTCCAACCCCTACAACACTCCCTATCTCTGGAATCTTCTCCAGCCCCTACAACCCTCCCTATCTCTGTAACCTCCTCCAGCCACAACAACACTCCCGAATTCTGTAACCTCCTCCACCCCCTACAACACTCCCTATCTCTGTAAACTCCTCCAGCCCCGAAAACCCGCCCGATCTCTGTAACATCCTTGAGCCCCTACAACCCTCGCAATCTCTATAACCTCCGCAAGTCCCTAAAACCCTCACTCTCTCGGTAACCACCTCCAGTCCCTACCACCCTCACTATCTTGGTAACATCCTCCAGTCCGTACAGCCCTCGCTATCTCTATAACCTCCTCCAGTCCCTACAACCCTCCCTATCTCTGTAAGCTCTTCCACACCTACAAATCTACCTATCTCTGTAACCTCCTTCATCCCCTACAACACTCCCTATCTCTGTAGCCTCCCCCAGCCGCTACAACCCTCCCTATCTCTGTAACCTCCTCCAGCCCCTAAAATCCTCCCTATCTCTGTAACCTCCTCCAACCCCTACAACCATCCCTATCTCTCTAAACTCCTCCAGTCCATACAACCCTTGCTATCTCTATAACCTCCTCCAGTCCTTACAAACCTCCGTAACTCTCTAACAACCTCCGGCACCTACAACACTCCCAATGCTGTAACTTCCTCCAGGCCCTACAACCCTCCCTATCTCTGTAACCCCCTCCAGCCCCTCCAACCCTCCGTATCTCTGTGACCTCCTCCAGCCCCTACAATTCTCCCTATCTCTGTAACCTCCTCCAGCCGCTAGAGCCATCCCTATCTCTGTAAACTCCTCCAGCCCCGACAAACCGCCATATCTCTGTAACATCCTCAAGCCGCTACAACCCTCGCAATCTCTATAACCTCCGCCAGTCCCAAAAACCCTCACTCTCTCGGTAACCACCTCCAGACCCTACAACCCTCCCTATCTCTGTAACCTCCTGCAGTCCCTTCCACCCTACCTTTCCCTGAAACCACCCCCAGTTCCTACCACGCTCACTATCTCGGTAACATCCTCCAGTCCCTACAACCCTCCCTAATACTGTAAACTCCTCCAGCCCCTAAAACAAACCCTATCTCTGTAAACTCCACCAGCACCTACTACCCTCCCTATCTCTGTAATCTTCTCCAGTACCTACAACCCTCCCTATCTCTGTATACTCATCCAGCCCCTACAAGCCTCCCTCTCTCTGTAACCTGCTCCAGCCCCTACAACACTCCCTATCTCTGTAACCACCACCAGTCCCTACAACCGTCAATATCTCGGTAACCTGCTCCAGCACCTACAACCCTCCCTCTCTCTGTAACCTTCTCCAGCCACAACAACACTCTCTATCTCTGTAATCTCCTCCAGCCCCGACAACCCTCCCTATCTCTGTAACCTGCTCCACCCCCTACAACACTCCCTATCTCTGTAACCTACTCCAGCATCTACAACCCGCCTTATCTCTGTAACCTCCTCCAAACACTACAAACCTCCCTATCTCTGTAAACTCCACCAACCTCTACAACACTCCCTATCTCTGTAAACTCATCCAGTCCCTACAACCCTCACTATCTCGCTAACCTCCTCCAGTCCATACAACCCTCGCTATCTCTGTAACCTCCTCCAGTCCCTACACCCTTCCGTAACTCTGTAACAACCTCCAGAACCTATAACCCACCCGACTCTATAACTTCCTTCAGTCCCTACAACCCTACCAATTTCTGTGACCTCCTACAGCCCATAAAACCCTCCCTATCTCTGTAAACCCCTCCAGCCCCTACAACTCTCCCTATCTCTGTAATCTTCTCCAACCCCTACAACCCTCCCTATCTCTGTAACCTCCTCCAACCACTACAACCCTCCCTATCTCGGTAACCTCCTCCAGCCCCTACAACGTTCCGTAACTCTGTAATAACCTCCGGATCCTATAACCCTCCGGACTCTGGAACTTCCTTCAGACCCTACAACCCTCCCTATCTCTGTAACCTCCTCCAGTCCTACAACCCTCCCTATCTCTGTAACCTCCTACAGCCCGTACAACCCTCCCTATCTCTGTAACCTCCTCCAGCCCTACAACCCACCCTATCTCAGTAACCCCCTCCAGCCACAACAACCCTCCCTATCGCTGTAACCTCCTCCACCCCCTTCAACCCTCCCTAACTCTGTAACCTACCCCAGCCCCTCCAACCCTCCCTATCTCTGCAAACTCCTCCAACCCCTACAACCCTCCATATCTCTGTAACCTCCTCCACCACCTACAAACCTCCCCATCTCTGTAACCTCCTCCAGCCTCTGCAACCCTCCCTATCTCTGTAACTTCCACCAGTCCCTACAAAGCTCCCTATCTCTGTAACCTCCTCCAACCCCTACAACCCTCCCTATCTCTGTAATCTTCTCCAGCCCCTACAACCCTCCCTATCTCTGTAACCTCCTCCAGCCACAACAACACTCCCGATCTCTGTAACTTCCTCCACCCCCTACAACACTCCCTATCTCCGTAAACTCCTCCAGACCGGAAAACCCGCCCTATCTCTGTAAAATTCTCGAGCCCCTACAACGCTCGCAATCTCTATAACCTCCACAAGTCCCTAAAACCCTTACTCTCTCGGTAACTTCCACCAGTCCCTACCACCCTCACTATCTCGGTAACATCCTCCAGACCCTACAACCCTCCCTACCTCTGTAAGCTACTCCACCCCTACAACTCTCCCTATCTCTGTAACGTCCTTCACCCCCTACAACTCTCCCTATCTCTGGATCCTCCCCCAGCCGCTACAACCCTCCCTATCTCTGTAACCTCCTTCAGCCCCTAAAATCCTCCCTAACTCTGTAACCTCCTGCAACCCCTACAACCCAACCTATCTCTCTAACCTCCTCCAGTCCCTGCAACCCTTGCTATCTCTATAACCTCCTCCAGTCCTTACAACCCTCCGTCACTCTCTAACAACCTCCGGCACCTACAACAATGCTGACGCTTTAACTTCCTCCAGGCCCTACAACCCTCCCTATCTCTGTAACCTCCTCCAGCCCCTACAACCCTCCCTATCTCTGTGACCTCCTCCAGCCCCTACAGTTCTCCCTATCTCTGTAAACTCCTCCAGCACCGACAGCCATCCCTATCTCTGTAAACTCCTCCAATCCCTACAACCCTCCCTATCTCTATAAATTCCTCCAGTCATTACAACCCTCCCTATCGCTGTAACCTCCTCCAACCACTACAACCCTCCCTATCTCTGTAACCTACTCCAGCCCCTACAAACCTCGCTATCTCTGTAACCTCCTCCAGCCCCTACAACGGTCCATATCTCTGAAACCTCCTCCAGCCCCTACAACCCTCCCTATCTCTGTAATCTTCTCCAGCCCCTACAACCCTCCCTATCTCTGTAATCACCTCCAACCCCTACAACACTCCCTATCTCTGGAATCTTCTCCAGCCCCTACAACCCTCACTATCTCTGTAACCTCCTCCAGCCACAACAACACTCCCGAATTCTGTAACCTCCTCCACCCCCTACAACACTCCCTATCTCTGTAAACTCCTCCAGCCCCGAAAACCCGCCCGATCTCTGTAACATCCTCGACCCCTACAACCCTCGCAATCTCTATAACCTCCGCAAGTCCCTAAAACCCTCACTCTCTCGGTAACCACCTCCAGTCCCTACAACACTCCCTATCTCTGTAACCTCCTGCAGTCCCTTCAACCCTAACTTTCCCTGTAACCTCCCCCAGTCCCTACCACCTTCACTATCTTGGTAACATCCTCCAGTCCGTACAGCCCTCGCTATCTCTATAACCTCCTCCAGTCCCTACAACCCTCCCTATCTCTGTAAGCTCCTCCACACCTACAAATCTCCCTATCTCTGTAACCTCCTTCATCCCCTACAACACTCCCTATCTCTGTAGCCTCCCCCAGCCGCTACAACCCTCCCTATCTCTGTAACCTCCTCCAGCCCCTAAAATCCTCCCTATCTCTGTAACCTCCTCCAACCCCTACAACCATCCCTATCTCTCTAAACTCCTCCAGTCCATACAACCCTTGCTATCTCTATAACCTCCGCCAGTCCTTACAAACCTCCGTAACTCTCTAACAACCTCCGGCACCAACAACACTCCCAACGCTGTAACTTCCTCCAGGCCCTACAACCCTCCCTATCTCTGTAACCCCCTACAGCCCCTCCAACTCTCCGTATCTCTGTGACCTCCTCCAGCCCCTACAATTCTCCCTATCTCTGTAACCTCCTCCAGCCGCTAGAGCCATCCCTATCTCTGTAAACTCCTCCAGCCCCGACAAACCGCCATATCTCTGTAACATCCTCAAGCCGCTACAACCCTCGCAATCTCTATAACCTCCGCCAGTCCCAAAAACCCTCACTCTCTCGGTAACCACCTCCAGTCCCTACAACCCTCCCTATCTCTGTAACCTCCTGCAGTCCCTTCCACCCTACCTTTCCCTGAAACCACCCCCAGTTCCTACCACGCTCACCATCTCGGTAACATCCTCCAGTCCCTACAACCCTCCCTAATTCTGTAAACTCCTCCAGCCCCTAAAACAAACCCTATCTCTGTAAACTCCACCAGCACCTACAACCCTCCCTCTCTCTGTAACCTTCTCCAGCCACAACAACACGCTCTATCTCTGTAATCTCCTCCAGCCCCGACAACCCTCCCTATCTCTGTAACCTGCTCCACCCCCTACAACACTCCCTATCTCTGTAACCTACTCCAGCATCTACAACCCGCCTTATCTCTGTAACCTCCTCCAAACACTACAAACCTCCCTATCTCTGTAAACTCCACCAACCCCTACAACACTCCCTATCTCTGTAAACTCATCCAGTCCCTACAACCCTCACTATCTCGCTAACCTCCTCCAGTCCATACAACCCTCGCTATCTCTGTAACCTCCTCCAGTCCCTACACCCTTCCGTAACTCTGTAACAACCTCCAGAACCTATAACCCACCCGACTCTATAACTTCCTTCAGTCCCTACAACCCTACCAATCTCTGTGACCTCCTACAGCCCATACAACTCTCCCTATCTCTGTAAACCCCTCCAGCCCCTACAACTCTCCCTATCTCTGTAACCTCCTCTGGCCAAAACAACCCTCCCTATCTCTGTAACCTCCTGCAACAACTACAAACCTCCCTAACTCTGCAAACTCCTCCACCCATTACAACCCTCCCTATCTCTGTAACATCCTCAAACCCCTACAACCCTCCCTATCTCTGTAACCTCCTCCACACCCTACAACCTTCCCTATCTCTGTAACCTTCTCTAGCCCCTACAACCCTCCCTATCTCTGTAACCTCCTCCAAACACTTCAAACCTCCCTATCTCGGTAACGTACTCCAGCCCCTACAACCCTCCCTATCTCTGTAACCTCCTCCAGCCCCTACAACCATCCCTATCTCTGTAACCTCCTCCAACCACTACAACCCTCCCTATCTCTGTAACCTACTCCAGCCCCTGCAACCCTCCCTATCTCTGTAACATCCTCCAGCCCCTACAACCCTCCCTATCTCTGTAATCACCTCCAACCCCTACATCCCGCCCTATCTCTGTAATCTTCTCCAGCCCCTACAACCCTCACTATCTCTGTAACCTCCTCCAGCCACAACAACACTCCCGAATTCTGTAACATTCTCCACCCCCTACAACACTCCCTATCTCTGTAAACTCCTCCAGCCCCGAAAACCCGCCCGATCTCTGTAACATCCTCGACCCCTACAACCCTCGCAATCTCTATAACCTCCGCAAGTCCCTAAAACCCTCACTCTCTCGGTAACCACCTCCAGTCCCTACAACACTCCCTATCTCTGTAACCTCCTGCAGTCCCTTCAACCCTACCTTTCCCTGTAACCTCCCCCAGTCCCTACCACCCTCACTATCTCGATAAAATCCTCCAGTCCGTACAGCCCTCGCTATCTCTATAACCTCCTCCAGTCCCTACAACCCTCCCTATCTCTGTAAGCTCTTCCACCCCTACAACTCTCCCTATCTCTGTAACCTCCTTCATCCCCTACAACACTCCTTATCTCTGTAGCCTCCCCCAGCCGCTACAACCCTCCCTATCTCTGTAACCTCCTCGAGCCCCCAAAATCCTCCCTAACTCTGTAACCTCCTCCAACCCCTACAACCATCCCTATCTCTCTAAACTCCTCCAGTCCATACAACCCTTGCTATCTCTATAACCTCCTCCAGTCCTTACAACGCTCCATAACTCTCTAACAACCTCCGGCACCTACAACACTCCCAACACTGTAACTTCCTCCAGGCCCTACAACCCTCCCTATCTCTGTAACCCCCTCCAGCCCCTACTTCCCTCCCTATATCTGTAACCTCCTCCAGCCCCTACAACCCTCCCTATCTCTGTAACCTCCTCCAGTCCGTACAACCCTCGCTATCTCTGCAACCACCTCCACTCCCTACACCCTTCCGTAACTCTGTAACAACCTCCAGAACCTATAACCCGCCCGACTCTATAAATTCCTTCAGTCCCTACAACCCTACCAATCTCTGTGACTTCCTACAGCCCATACAACCCTCCCTATCTCTGTAAACCCCTCCAGCCCCTACAACTCTCCCTATCTCTGTAATCTTCTCCAACCCCTACAACCCACCATTTCTCTGTAACCTCCTCCGGCCACAACAACCCTCCCTATCTCTGTAACCTCCTCCAACCACTACAACACTCCCTATCTCTGCAAACTCCTCCACCCATTACAACCCTCCCTATCTCTGTAACATCCTCAAGCCCCTACAACCCTCCCTATCTCTGTAATCTTCTCCAGACCCTACAACCCTCCCTATCTCTGTAACCTCCTCCAACCCCTACAACCTTCCCTATCTCTGTAACCTTCTCCAGCCCCTACAACCCTCCCTATCTCTGTAACCTCCTCCAGGCCCTACAACCCTCCCTATCACTGTAACCTCCTGCAGCCCTAACAACCCTGCCTATCTCTGTAACCTCCTCCACCCCACAACACTCCCTATCTCTTTAATCACCTCCAACCCCTACAACCCTCCCTATCTCTGTAATCTTCTCCAGCCCCTACAACCCTCACTATCTCTGTAACCTCCTCCAGCCACAACAACACTCCCGAATTCTGTAACCTCCTCCACCCCCTACAACACTCCCTATCTCTGTAAACTCCTCCAGCCCCGACAACCCACCCAATTTCTGTAACATCCTCGAGCCCCTACAACCCTCGCAATCTCTATAACCTCCGCAAGTCCCTAAAACCCTCACTCTCTCGGTAACCACCTCCAGTCCCTACAACACTCCCTATCTCTGTAACCTCCTGCAGTCCCTTCAACCCTACCTTTCCCTGTAAGCTCCCCCAGTCCCTACCACCCTCACTATCTCGGTAACATCCTCCAGTCCGTACAGCCCTCGCTATCTCTATAACCTCCTCCAGTCCCTACAACCCTCCCTATCTCTGTAACCTCCTTCATCCCCTACAACTCTCCCAATCTCTGTAGCCTCCCCCAGCCGCTACAACCCTCCCTATCTCTGTAACCTCCTCCAGCCCCTAAAATCCTCCCTATCTCTGTAACCTCCTCCAACCCCTACAACCCTCACTATCTCTCTAAACTCCTCCAGTCCATACAACCCTCCCTATCTCTGTGACCTCCTCCAGCCCCTACAACCCTCCCTATCTCTGTGACCTCCTCCAGCCCCTACAATTCTCCCTATCTCTGTAACCTCCTCCAGCCGCAAGAGCCATCCCTATCTCTGTAAACTCCTCCAGCCCTGACAAACCGCCATATCTCTGTAACATCCTCAAGCCACTACAACCCTCGCAATCTCTATAACCTCCGCAAGTCCCAAAAACGCTCACTCTCTCGGTAACCACCTCCAGTCCCTACAACACTCCCTATCTCTGTAACCTCCTGCAGTCCCTTCCACCCTACCTTTCCCAGAAACCTCCCCCAGTTCCTACCACGCTCACTATCTCGGTAACATCCTCCAGTCCGTACAACCCTCGCTATCTCTATAATCTTCTCAAGACGCTACAACCCTCCCTATCTCTGTGAACTTCTCCAGCCACTACAATTCGCCCTATCTCTATAACCTCCTCCAGCCCCTACAGCCATCCCTATCTCTGTAAACTCCTCCAGTCCCTACAATCCTCACTATCTCAGTAACCTCCTCCAGTCCCTACAACCCTCCCTATCTCTATAAACTCCTCCAGTCCCTACAACCCTCCCTATCTCTGTAACCTCCTCCAACCACTACAACCCTGCCTATCTCTGTAACCTCCTCCAGCCCCTACAACCCTCCCTATCTCTGTAACCTCCTCCAGCCCCTACAACGGTCCATATCTCTGAAACCTCCTCCAGCCCCTACCACGCTCCCTATCTCTGTAATCACCTCCAACCCCTACAACACTCCCTATCTCTGTAACCTCTTCCAACCCCTACAACACTAACAATCTCTGTAACCTGCTCCAGCCCCTACAACCATCCTTATCTCGGTAACCTCCTCCAGTCCGTACAACACTCGCTTTCTCTGTAAGCTCCTCCAGTCCCTACAACCCTCCGTAAATCTGTAATAACCTCCGGCCCCTATAACCCTCCCGATTCTGTAACTTCCTTCAGTCCCTACAACCCCACCTATCTCTGTAACATCCTACAGCCCGTACAAACCTCCCTATCTCTGTAAACTCCTCCAGACCTACAACCCTCCCTATCTCTGTAAACTCCTCCAGTCCCTACAATCCTTGCTATGTCTATAAAATCCACCAGTCCCTACAACCCTCCATATCTCTGTAGCAACCTCCGGCCCGTACAACCCTCCCAATGCTGTAACTTCCCCCAGTCCCTACAACACCACCTATCTCTGTAACCTCCTACAGCCCGTACAACCCACCCTATCTCTGTATCCTCATCCAACCCCTAAAACACTCCCTATCTCTGTAAACTCCTCCAGTCCCTACAACCCTTGCTATCTCTATAACCACCTCCAGTCCTTACACCCCTCCGTAACTCTATAACAACCTCTGGCACCTACAACCCTCCCGACGCTGTAACTTACTCCAGTCCCTAGAACCCTCCCAATCTCTGTAACCTTCTCCAGCCTCTACAACCCTCTCTATCTCTGTAACCTCCGCCAGCCCCTACAAACCTCTCTATCTCTGTAACCTCCTCCACCCCCTACAACCCTCCCTATCTCTGTAAACACCTCCAGCCCTTACAACCCTCCCTATCTCTGGAAACTCCTCCAACCTCTACAACCCTCCATATCTCTGTAATCTCCTCCAACCCCTACAACACCCCCTATCTCTGTAACCTGCTCGAGCCCCTACAACCATCCCTATCTCTGTAAACTCCTCCAGTCCCTACAACCCTCACTAACTCTGGAAACTCCTCCAGTCCCTACAACCATCCCTATCTCTGTAACCTCCACCAGCCCCTACAACCCTCCCTATCTCTGTATTCTTCTCCAGACCCTACAACCGTCCCTATCTCTGTAACCTCTTCCATCCGCTATAACCCTCACTATCTCTGTAACCTCCTCCAGCCCGTACAACCCTTGCTTTCTCTATAAACTTCTCCAGTCCCTACAACACAGAATATCTCGGTGACCTCCTCCAGACACTACAACCCTCCCTATTTCTGTAACCTACTCCAGTCCCTACAACCCTCCCTATCCCTGTAAGCTCCTCCAGTCCCTACAAAACTTACTATCTCGGTAACCTCTTCCAGTCCCTACAAACCTCGCTATCTCTATAACCTCCTCCACCACCTAAAACACTCCCTATCTCTGTAAGCTCCTCCACCCCCTACAACCCCCCCTATCTCTATAACCTCCTCCACCACCTACAAACCTCCCTATCTCTGTAACCTCCTTCAGCCCCTGCAACCCTCCCTATCTCTGTAACCTCCTCCTGTCCCAAGAACCCTCCCTATCTCTGTAACCTCCTTCAACCCCTCCAACCCTCCTTATCTCTGTAATCTTCTCAAGCCCCTTCAACCCTCCTTATCTCTGTAACCTTGTCCAGCAACAACAACCCTCCCGATCTCTGTAACCTCCTGTACCCCCTACAACCCTCACTATCTCTGCAAACTCCTCCAGCCCCGACAACCCGCCCTATCTCTGTAACCTCCTCCAGCCCCTACAACCCTCCTTATCCCTGTAAACTCCACCAGTCCCTACAACCCTCACTATCTCGGGAACCTCCTCCAGTCCCTAAAAACCTCGCTATCTCTATAAACTCCTCCAGTCCTTATATCCCTCCATGACTCTGTAACAACCTCCAACCCCTAAAACCCTCCTGACTCTGTAACTTCCTGCAGTCCCTACAACCCTCCCTATTTCTGCAACCTCCTCCAGCCCCAACAACCATCCCTATCTCTGTAACCTCCACCAGCCCCTACAACCCTCCCTATCTCTGTAATCTTTTCCAGACCCTACAACCCTCCCTATCTCTGTAACCTCCTCCAGCCCCTACAACGCTCCCCCATCTCTGTGTCCTCCTCCACCCCCTACAACCCTCCCTATCTCTGTAACCTCCTCCAGCCCCTACAACCCTCCCCATCTTTGTAACCTCCTCCAACACCTACAACCATCCCTAGCTCTGTAACCTCCTCCAGCCACAACATCCCTCCCTAAATCTGTAACCTCCTCCAGCCCCTACAACCCTCGCTATCTCTATAAACTTCTCCAGTCCCTACAACACAGAATATCTCGGTGACCTCCTCCAGACACTACAACCCTCCCTATTTCTGTAAGCTCCGCCAGTCCCTACAAACCTTACTATCTCGGTAACCTCTTCCAGTCCCTATAAACCTCGCTATCTCTATAACCTCCTCCACCACCTAAAACACTCCCTATCTCTGTAAGCTCCTCCACACCCTACAACCCTCCCCATCTCTGTAACCTCCTCCAACATCTACAACCCTCCCTATCTCTGTAACCTCTTCCAGCCACAACAACACTCCCTATCTCTGTAAAGTCCACCAGCCCAGACAAACCTCCCTATCTCTGTAACCTCCTCCAGCCCCTACAACCCTTGCTATCTCTATAAACTTCTCCAGTCCCTACAACACAGAATATCTCGGTGACCTCCTCCAGACACTACAACCCTCCCTATTTCTGTAACCTACTCCAGTCCCTACAACTCTCCCTATCCCTGTAAGCTCCTCCAGTCCCTACAAAACTTACTATCTCGGTAACCTCTTCCAGTCCCTACAAACCTCGCTATCTCTATAACCTCCTCCACCACCTAAAACACTCCCTATCTCTGTAAGCTCCTCCACCCCCTACAACCCTCCCTATCTCTATAACCTCCTCCACCACCTACAAACCTCCCTATCTCTGTAACCTCCTCCAGCCCCTGCAACCCTCCCTATCTCTGTAACCTCCTCCTGTCCCAATAACCCTCCCTATCTCTGTAACCTCCTTCAACCCCTCCAACCCTCCTTATCTCTGTAATCTTCTCAAGCCCCTTCAACCCTCCTTATCTCTGTAACCTTGTCCAGCAACAACAACCCTCCCGATCTCTGTAACCTCCTGTACCCCCTACAACCCTCACTATCTCTGCAAACTCCTCCAGCCCCGACAACCCGCCCTATCTCTGTAACCTCCTCCAGCCCCTACAACCCTCCCTATCCCTGTAAACTCCACCAGTCCCTACAACCCTCACTATCTCGGGAACCTCCTCCAGTCCCTACAAACCTCGCTATCTCTATAAAATCCACCAGTCCCTACAACCCTCCGTATCTCTGTAGCAACCTCCGGCCCGTACAACCCTCCCGATGCTGTAACTTCCCCCAGTCCCTACAACACCACCTATCTCTGTAACTTCCTACAGCCCGTACAACCCTCCCTATCTCTGTATCCTCATCCAACCCCGACAAGCCTCCCTCTCTCTGTAACCTTCTCCAGACCCTACAACCCTCCCTATCTCTGTAACCTCCACCAGACCCTACAAGCCTCAATATCTCTGTAATCTGCTCCAGCACCTACAACCCTCCCTCTCTCTGTAACCTTCTCCAGCCCCGACAACACTCTCTATCTCTGTAACCTACTCCAACCCCTAAAACACTCCCTATCTCTGTAAACTCCTCCAGTCCCTACAACCCTTGCTATCTCTATAACCACCTCCAGTCCTTACACCCCTCCGTAACTCTATAACAACTTCTGGCACCTACAACCCTCCCGACGCTGTAACTTACTCCAGTCCCTAGAACCCTCCCTATCTCGGTAACAACCTCCGGCCCCTACAACCCTCCCAATATCTGTAACCTTCTCCAGCCCCTACAACCCTCCCAATCTCTGTAACCTTCTCCAGCCTCTACAACCCTCTCTATCTCTGTAAACTCCGCCAGCCCCTACAAACCTCTCTATCTCTGTAACCTCCTCCACCCCCTACAACCCTCCCTATCTCTGTAAACACCTCCAGCCCTTACAACCCTCCCTATCTCTGGAAACTCCTCCAACCTCTACAACCCTCCATATCTCTGTAATCTCCTCCAACCCCTACAACACCCCCTATCTCTGTAACCTGCTCGAGCTCCTACAACCATCCCTATCTCTGTAAACTCCTCCAGTCCCTACAACCCTCACTAACTGGGGAACCTCCTCCAGTCCTACAACCATCCCTATCTCTGTAACCTCCACCAGCCCCTACAACCCTCCCTATCTCTGTATTCTTCTCCAGACCCTACAACCGTCCCTATCTCTGTAACCTCTTCCATCCGCTATAACCCTCACTATCTCTGTAACCTCCTCCAGCCCCTACAACCCTCCCCATCTCTGTAACCTCCTCCAACATCTACAACCCTCCCTATCTCTGTAACCTCTTCCAGCCACAACAACACTCCCTATCTCTGTAAAGTCCACCAGCCCAGACAAACCTCCCTATCTCTGTAACCTCCTCCAGCCCCTACAACCCTTGCTATCTCTATAAACTTCTCCAGTCCCTACAACACAGAATATCTCGTGACCTCCTCCAGACACTACAACCCTCCCTATTTCTGTAACCTACTCCAGTCCCTACAACCCTCCCTATCCCTGTAAGCTCCTCCATCCCTACAAAACTTACTATCTCGGTAACCTCCTCCAGCCCCTACAACCCTCCCTATCTCTGTAACCTCCTCCAGGCCCTACAACCCTCCCTATCACTGTAACCTCCTGCAGCCCTAACAACCCTGCCTATCTCTGTAACCTCCTCCACCCCCTACAACACTCCCTATCTCTGTAAACTCCTCCAGCCCCGACAACCCACCCAATTTCTGTAACATCCTCGAGCCCCTACAACCCTCGCAATCTCTATAACCTCCGCAAGTCCCTAAAACCCTCACTCTCTCGGTAACCACCTCCAGTCCCTACAACACTCCCTATCTCTGTAACCTCCTGCAGTCCCTTCAACCCTACCTTTCCCTGTAAGCTCCCCCAGTCCCTACCACCCTCACTATCTCGGTAACATCCTCCAGTCCGTACAGCCCTCGCTATCTCTATAACCTCCTCCAGTCCCTACAACCCTCCCTATCTCTGTAACCTCCTTCATCCCCTACAACTCTCCCAATCTCTGTAGCCTCCCCCAGCCGCTACAACCCTCCCTATCTCTGTAACCTCCTCCAGCCCCTAAAATCCTCCCTATCTCTGTAACCTCCTCCAACCCCTACAACCCTCACTATCTCTCTAAACTCCTCCAGTCCATACAACCCTCCCTATCTCTGTGACCTCCTCCAGCCCCTACAACCCTCCCTATCTCTGTGACCTCCTCCAGCCCCTACAATTCTCCCTATCTCTGTAACCTCCTCCAGCCGCAAGAGCCATCCCTATCTCTGTAAACTCCTCCAGCCCTGACAAACCGCCATATCTCTGTAACATCCTCAAGCCACTACAACCCTCGCAATCTCTATAACCTCCGCAAGTCCCAAAAACGCTCACTCTCTCGGTAACCACCTCCAGTCCCTACAACACTCCCTATCTCTGTAACCTCCTGCAGTCCCTTCCACCCTACCTTTCCCAGAAACCTCCCCCAGTTCCTACCACGCTCACTATCTCGGTAACATCCTCCAGTCCGTACAACCCTCGCTATCTCTATAATCTTCTCAAGACGCTACAACCCTCCCTATCTCTGTGAACTTCTCCAGCCACTACAATTCGCCCTATCTCTATAACCTCCTCCAGCCCCTACAGCCATCCCTATCTCTGTAAACTCCTCCAGTCCCTACAATCCTCACTATCTCAGTAACCTCCTCCAGTCCCTACAACCCTCCCTATCTCTATAAACTCCTCCAGTCCCTACAACCCTCCCTATCTCTGTAACCTCCTCCAACCACTACAACCCTGCCTATCTCTGTAACCTCCTCCAGCCCCTACAACCCTCCCTATCTCTGTAACCTCCTCCAGCCCCTACAACGGTCCATATCTCTGAAACCTCCTCCAGCCCCTACCACGCTCCCTATCTCTGTAATCACCTCCAACCCCTACAACACTCCCTATCTCTGTAACCTCTTCCAACCCCTACAACACTAACAATCTCTGTAACCTGCTCCAGCCCCTACAACCATCCTTATCTCGGTAACCTCCTCCAGTCCGTACAACACTCGCTTTCTCTGTAAGCTCCTCCAGTCCCTACAACCCTCCGTAAATCTGTAATAACCTCCGGCCCCTATAACCCTCCCGATTCTGTAACTTCCTTCAGTCCCTACAACCCCACCTATCTCTGTAACATCCTACAGCCCGTACAAACCTCCCTATCTCTGTAAACTCCTCCAGACCTACAACCCTCCCTATCTCTGTAAACTCCTCCAGTCCCTACAATCCTTGCTATGTCTATAAAATCCACCAGTCCCTACAACCCTCCATATCTCTGTAGCAACCTCCGGCCCGTACAACCCTCCCAATGCTGTAACTTCCCCCAGTCCCTACAACACCACCTATCTCTGTAACCTCCTACAGCCCGTACAACCCACCCTATCTCTGTATCCTCATCCAACCCCTAAAACACTCCCTATCTCTGTAAACTCCTCCAGTCCCTACAACCCTTGCTATCTCTATAATCACCTCCAGTCCTTACACCCCTCCGTAACTCTATAACAACCTCTGGCACCTACAACCCTCCCGACGCTGTAACTTACTCCAGTCCCTAGAACCCTCCCAATCTCTGTAACCTTCTCCAGCCTCTACAACCCTCTCTATCTCTGTAACCTCCGCCAGCCCCTACAAACCTCTCTATCTCTGTAACCTCCTCCAGCCCCTACAACCCTCCCTATCTCTGTAAACACCTCCAGCCCTTACAACCCTCCCTATCTCTGGAAACTCCTCCAACCTCTACAACCCTCCATATCTCTGTAATCTCCTCCAACCCCTACAACACCCCCTATCTCTGTAACCTGCTCGAGCCCCTACAACCATCCCTATCTCTGTAAACTCCTCCAGTCCCTACAACCCTCACTAACTCGGGAACCTCCTCCAGTCCCTACAACCATCCCTATCTCTGTAACCTCCACCAGCCCCTACAACCCTCCCTATCTCTGTATTCTTCTCCAGACCCTACAACCGTCCCTATCTCTGTAACCTCTTCCATCCGCTATAACCCTCACTATCTCTGTAACCTCCTCCAGCCCGTACAACCCTTGCTTTCTCTATAAACTTCTCCAGTCCCTACAACACAGAATATCTCGGTGACCTCCTCCAGACACTACAACCCTCCCTATTTCTGTAACCTACTCCAGTCCCTACAACCCTCCCTATCCCTGTAAGCTCCTCCAGTCCCTACAAAACTTACTATCTCGGTAACCTCTTCCAGTCCCTACAAACCTCGCTATCTCTATAACCTCCTCCACCACCTAAAACACTCCCTATCTCTGTAAGCTCCTCCACCCCCTACAACCCCCCCTATCTCTATAACCTCCTCCACCACCTACAAACCTCCCTATCTCTGTAACCTCCTTCAGCCCCTGCAACCCTCCCTATCTCTGTAACCTCCTCCTGTCCCAAGAACCCTCCCTATCTCTGTAACCTCCTTCAACCCCTCCAACCCTCCTTATCTCTGTAATCTTCTCAAGCCCCTTCAACCCTCCTTATCTCTGTAACCTTGTCCAGCAACAACAACCCTCCCGATCTCTGTAACCTCCTGTACCCCCTACAACCCTCACTATCTCTGCAAACTCCTCCAGCCCCGACAACCCGCCCTATCTCTGTAACCTCCTCCAGCCCCTACAACCCTCCTTATCCCTGTAAACTCCACCAGTCCCTACAACCCTCACTATCTCGGGAACCTCCTCCAGTCCCTAAAAACCTCGCTATCTCTATAAACTCCTCCAGTCCTTATATCCCTCCATAACTCTGTAACAACCTCCGGCCCCTACAACCCTCCCGACTCTGTAAATTCCTGCAGTCCCTACAACCCTCGCTATCTCTATAAACTCCTCCAGTCCCTACAACCCTCCATGACTCTGTAACAACCTCCAACCCCTAAAACCCTCCTGACTCTGTAACTTCCTGCAGTCCCTACAACCCTCCCTATTTCTGCAACCTCCTCCAGCCCCAACAACCATCCCTATCTCTGTAACCTCCACCAGCCCCTACAACCCTCCCTATCTCTGTAATCTTTTCCAGACCCTACAACCCTCCCTATCTCTGTAACCTCCTCCAGCCCCTACAACGCTCCCCCATCTCTGTGGCCTCCTCCACCCCCTACAACCCTCCCTATCTCTGTAACCTCCTCCAGCCCCTACAACCCTCCCCATCTTTGTAACCTCCTCCAACACCTACAACCATCCCTAGCTCTGTAACCTCCTCCAGCCACAACATCCCTCCCTAAATCTGTAACCTCCTCCAGCCCCTACAACCCTCGCTATCTCTATAAACTTCTCCAGTCCCTACAACACAGAATATCTCGGTGACCTCCTCCAGACACTACAACCCTCCCTATTTCTGTAAGCTCCGCCAGTCCCTACAAACCTTACTATCTCGGTAACCTCTTCCAGTCCCTATAAACCTCGCTATCTCTATAACCTCCTCCACCACCTAAAACACTCCCTATCTCTGTAAGCTCCTCCACACCCTACAACCCTCCCCATCTCTGTAACCTCCTCCAACAACTACAACCCTCCCTATCTCTGTAACCTCTTCAAGCCACAACAACACTCCCTATCTCTGTAAAGTCCACCAGCCCAGACAAACCTCCCTATCTCTGTAACCTCCTCCAGCCCCTACAACCCTTGCTATCTCTATAAACTTCTCCAGTCCCTACAACACAGAATATCTCGGTGACCTCCTCCAGACACTACAACCCTCCCTATTTCTGTAACCTACTCCAGTCCCTACAACTCTCCCTATCCCTGTAAGCTCCTCCAGTCCCTACAAAACTTACTATCTCGGTAACCTCTTCCAGTCCCTATAAACCTCGCTATCTCTATAACCTCCTCCACCACCTAAAACACTCCCTATCTCTGTAAGCTCCTCCACCCCCTACAACCCTCCCTATCTCTATAACCTCCTCCACCACCTACAAACCTCCCTATCTCTGTAACCTCCTCCAGCCCCTGCAACCCTCCCTATCTCTGTAACCTCCTCCTGTCCCAATAACCCTCCCTATCTCTGTAACCTCCTTCAACCCCTCCAACCCTCCTTATCTCTGTAATCTTCTCAAGCCCCTTCAACCCTCCTTATCTCTGTAACCTTGTCCAGCAACAACAACCCTCCCGATCTCTGTAACCTCCTGTACCCCCTACAACCCTCACTATCTCTGCAAACTCCTCCAGCCCCGACAACCCGCCCTATCTCTGTAACCTCCTCCAGCCCCTACAACCCTCCCTATCCCTGTAAACTCCACCAGTCCCTACAACCCTCACTATCTCGGGAACCTCCTCCAGTCCCTACAAACCTCGCTATCTCTATAAAATCCACCAGTCCCTACAACCCTCCGTATCTCTGTAGCAACCTCCGGCCCGTACAACCCTCCCGATGCTGTAACTTCCCCCAGTCCCTACAACACCACCTATCTCTGTAACTTCCTACAGCCCGTACAACCCTCCCTATCTCTGTATCCTCATCCAACCCCGACAAGCCTCCCTCTCTCTGTAACCTTCTCCAGACCCTACAACCCTCCCTATCTCTGTAACCTCCACCAGTCCCTACAAGCGTCAATATCTCTGTAATCTGCTCCAGCACCTACAACCCTCCCTCTCTCTGTAACCTTCTCCAGCCCCGACAACACTCTCTATCTCTGTAACCTACTCCAACCCCTAAAACACTCCCTATCTCTGTAAACTCCTCCAGTCCCTACAACCCTTGCTATCTCTATAACCACCTCCAGTCCTTACACCCCTCCGTAACTCTATAACAACCTCTGGCACCTACAACCCTCCCGACGCTGTAACTTACTCCAGTCCCTAGAACCCTCCCTATCTCGGTAACAACCTCCGGCCCCTACAACCCTCCCAATATCTGTAACCTTCTCCAGCCCCTACAACCCTCCCAATCTCTGTAACCTTCTCCAGCCTCTACAACCCTCTCTATCTCTGTAACCTCCGCCAGCCCCTACAAACCTCTCTATCTCTGTAACCTCCTCCACCCCCTACAACCCTCCCTATCTCTGTAAACACCTCCAGCCCTTACAACCCTCCCTATCTCTGGAAACTCCTCCAACCTCTACAACCCTCCATATCTCTGTAATCTCCTCCAACCCCTACAACACCCCCTATCTCTGTAACCTGCTCGAGCTCCTACAACCATCCCTATCTCTGTAAACTCCTCCAGTCCCTACAACCCTCACTAACTGGGGAACCTCCTCCAGTCCCTACAACCATCCCTATCTCTGTAACCTCCACCAGCCCCTACAACCCTCCCTATCTCTGTATTCTTCTCCAGACCCTACAACCGTCCCTATCTCTGTAACCTCTTCCATCCGCTATAACCCTCACTATCTCTGTAACCTCCTCCAGCCCCTACAACCCTCCCCATCTCTGTAACCTCCTCCAACATCTACAACCCTCCCTATCTCTGTAACCTCTTCCAGCCACAACAACACTCCCTATCTCTGTAAAGTCCACCAGCCCAGACAAACCTCCCTATCTCTGTAACCTCCTCCAGCCCCTACAACCCTTGCTATCTCTATAAACTTCTCCAGTCCCTACAACACAGAATATCTCGGTGACCTCCTCCAGACACTACAACCCTCCCTATTTCTGTAACCTACTCCAGTCCCTACAACCCTCCCTATCCCTGTAAGCTCCTCCAGTCCCTACAAAACTTACTATCTCGGTAACCTCTTCCAGTCCCTACAAACCTCGCTATCTCTATAACCTCCTCCACCACCTAAAACACTCCCTATCTCTGTAAGCTCCTCCACCCCCTACAACCCTCCCTATCTCTATAACCTCCTCCACCACCTACAAACCTCCCTATCTCTGTAACCTCCTCCAGCCCCTGCAACCCTCCCTATCTCTGTAACCTCCTCCTGTCCCAAGAACCCTCCCTATCTCTGTAACCTCCTTCAACCCCTCCAACCCTCCTTATCTCTGTAATCTTCTCAAGCCCCTTCAACCCTCCTTATCTCTGTAACCTTGTCCAGCAACAACAACCCTCCCGATCTCTGTAACCTCCTGTACCCCCTACAACCCTCACTATCTCTGCAAACTCCTCCAGCCCCGACAACCCGCCCTATCTCTGTAACCTCCTCCAGCCCCTACAACCCTCCCTATCCCTGTAAACTCCACCAGTCCCTACAACCCTCACTATCTCGGGAACCTCCTCCAGTCCCTACAACCCTCGCTATCTCTATAAACTCCTCCAGTCCCTACAACCCTCCATGACTCTGTAACAACCTCCAACCCCTAAAACCCTCCTGACTCTGTAACTTCCTGCAGTCCCTACAACCCTCCCTATTTCTGCAACCTCCTCCAGCCCCAACAACCATCCCTATCTCTGTAATCTTTTCCAGACCCTACAACCCTCCCTATCTCTGTAACCTCCTCCAGCCCCTACAACGCTCCCCCATCTCTGTGGCCTCCTCCACCCCCTACAACCCTCCCTATCTCTGTAGCCTCCTCCAGCCCCTACAACCCTCCCCATCTTTGTAACCTCCTCCAACACCTACAACCATCCCTAGCTCTGTAACCTCCTCCAGCCACAACATCCCTCCCTAAATCTGTAACCTCCTCCAGCCCCTACAACCCTCGCTATCTCTATAAACTTCTCCGGTCCCTACAACACAGAATATCTCGGTGACCTCCTCCAGACACTACAACCCTCCCTATTTCTGTAAGCTCCGCCAGTCCCTACAAACCTTACTATCTCGGTAACCTCTTCCAGTCCCTATAAACCTCGCTATCTCTATAACCTCCTCCACCACCTAAAACACTCCCTATCTCTGTAAGCTCCTCCACACCCTACAACCCTCCCCATCTCTGTAACCTCCTCCAACATCTACAACCCTCCCTATCTCTGTAACCTCTTCCAGCCACAACAACACTCGCTATCTCTGTAAAGTCCACCAGCCCAGACAAACCTCCCTATCTCTGTAACCTCCTCCAGCCCCTACAACCCTCGCTATCTCTATAAACTTCTCCAGTCCCTACAACACAGAATATCTCGGTGACCTCCTCCAGACACTACAACCCTCCCTATTTCTGTAACCTACTCCAGTCCCTACAACCCTCCCTATCCCTGTAAGCTCCTCCAGTCCCTACAAAACTTACTATCTCGGTAACCTCTTCCAGTCCCTACAAACCTCGCTATCTCTATAACCTCCTCCACCACCTAAAACACTCCCTATCTCTGTAAGCTCCTCCACCCCCTACAATCCTCCCTATCTCTGTAAGCTCCTCCACCCCCTACAATCCTCCCTATCTCTGTAACCTCCTCCAGCCCCTGCAACCCTCCCTATCTCTGTAACCTCCTCCAGCCCCTACAACCCTCCCTATCTCTGTAACCTCCTCCACCACCTACAAACCTCCCTATCTCTGTAACCTCCTCCAGCCCCTGCAACCCTCCCTATCTCTCTAACTTCCTCCTGTCCCAAGAACCCTCCCTATGTCTGTAAACTCCTCCAACACCTCCAACCCTCCTTATCTCTGTAATCTTCTCAAGCACCTTCAACCCTCCCTATCTCTATAACCTTGTCCAGCAACAACAACCCTCCCGATCTCTGTAACCTCCTGTACCCCCTACAACCCTCACTATCTCTGGAAACTCCGCCAGCCCCGACAACACGCCCTATCTCTGTAAACTCCTCCAGCCCCTACAAAACTCGCTATCTCTATAACCTCCTCGCTTCCCTAAAACCCTCACTCTTTCGGTAACCACCTCCAGTCCCTACAACCCTCCCTATCTCTGTAATCTTCTCCAGCACCTTCAACCCTCCCTGTCTCTGTAACCTCCCCCAACCCCTACAACCCTCCCGATCTCTGTAATCATCTCCAGCCCCTTCAACCCTCTCTATCACTGTAACCTCCTCCAGCCACAACAAACCTCCCGATCTCTGTAACCTCCTCCACCCCCTACAAACCTCCCTATCTCTGTAAACTCCTCCAGCCCGGACAACCCGCCCTATCTCTGTAACCACCTCCATGCCTACAACCCGCTCTATCTCTGCAACCTCCTGCAGTCCCTACGACCCTACCTTTCCCTGTAACCTCCTCCAGTCCCTACCACCCTCACTATCTCGGTAACCTCCTCCAGTCCCTACAACCCTCGCGATCTCTATAACGTCCTCCAGTACCTACAACCCTCCCTATCTCTGTAAACTCCTCCACCCCCTACAACACTCCCTATCTCTGTAGCCTCCTCCAGAAGCTACAACCCTCCCTATCTCTGTAACCTCCTCAAACTCCTACAATCCTCCCTATCTCTGTAACCTCCTCCAACCCCTACAACCCTCTCTATCTCTGTAAACTCCTCCATTCCCTACAACCCTTGCTATCTCTATAACCACCTCCAGTCCTTACAACCCTCCGTAACTCTGTAACAACCTCCGGCCCCTACAACCCTCCTGACGCTGTAACTTCCTCCAGTCCCTACAATCCTCCCTATCTCTGTAACAATCTCCGGCCCCTACAACCCTCCATATCTCTCTAATCTCCTCCAACCCCTACAACACCCCTTATCTCTGCAACCTGCTCGAGCCCCTACAACCATCCCTATCTCTTTAAATTCCTCCAGTCCCTACAACCCTCACTATCTCGAGAACATCCTCCAATCCCTACAACCCCTCGCTATCTCTATAAACTCCTCCAGTCCCTATATCCCTCCATAACTCTGTAACAACGTCCGGCCCCTACAACCCACCCGACTCTGTAAATTCCTGCAGTCCCTACAAACCTCCCTATTTCTGTAACCTCCTCCAGCCCCTAAAACAAACCCTATCTCTGTAACCTCCACCAGCCCCTACTACCCTCCCTATCTCTGTAATCTTCTCCAGTACCTACAACCCTCCCTATCTCTGTATACTCATCCAGCCCCTACAAGCCTCCCTCTCTCTGTAACCTGCTCCAGCCCCTACAACACTCCCTATCTCTGTAGCCTCCTCCAGAAGCTACAACCCTCCCTATCTCTGTAACCACCACCAGTCCCTACAACCGTCAATATCTCGGTAACCTGCTGCAGCACCTACAACCCTCCCTCTCTCTGTAACCTTCTCCAGCCACAACAACACTCTCTATCTCTGTAATCTCCTCCAGCCCCGACAACCCTCCCTATCTCTGTAACCTGCTCCACCCCCTACAACACTCCCTATCTCTGTAACCTACTCCAGCATCTACAACCCGCCTTATCTCTGTAACCTCCTCCAGTCCCTACAACCCTCCCTATCTATGTAACCTTCTCCAACCCCTACAACACTCCCTATCTCTGTAAACTCATCCAGTTCCTACAACCCTCACTATCTCGCTAACCTCCTCCAGTCCGTACAACCCTCACTATCTCTGTAACCTCCTCCAGTCCCTACACCCTTCCGTAACTCTGTAACAAAATCCAGAATCTATAACCCGCCCGACTCTGTAATTTCCTTCAGTCCCTACAACCCTACCTATCTCTGTAACCTCCTACAGCCCCTACAACCCTCCCTATCTCTGTAAACCCCTCCAGCCCCTACAACCCTCCCTATCTCTGTAATCTTCTCCAACCCATACAACACTCCCTATCTCGGTAGCCTCCTCCGGCCACAATAACCCTCCCTATCTCTGTAAACTCCTCCAGCCGCTACAATGCTCACTATCTCTGTAACCTCCTCCAACCCCTACAACCCTCCCTATCTCTGTAAACTCCTCCAGTCCCTACAACCCTTGCTATCTCTATAACCACCTCCAGTCCTTACAACCCTCCGTAACTCTATAACAACCTCGGGATCCTACAACCCTCCCGACGATGTTACTTCCACCAGTCCCTACAACCCTCCCTATCTCTGTAACAATCTCCAGCCCCTACAACCCTCCCTATCTCTGTAAACACCTCCAGCCCCTACAACCCCCCCTATCTCTGGAAACTCCTCCAACCTCTACAACCCTCCATATCTCTGTAATCTCCTCCAATCCCTACAACACCCCCTATCTCTGTAACCTGCTCGAGCCCCTACAACCATCCCTATCTCTGTAAACTCCTCCAGTCCCTACAACCCTCATTATCTCGGGAACCTCCTCCAGTCCCTACAACACTCGCTATCTCTATAAACTCCTCCAGTCCCTATATCCCTCCATAACTCTGTAGCAACCTCCGGCCCCTACAACCCTCCCGACTCTGTAAATTCCTGCAGTCCCTACAACCCTCGCTATCTCTATAAACTCCTCCAGTCCCTACAACCCTCCATGACTCTGTAACAACCCCCAACCCCTACAACCCTCCTGACTCTGTAACTTCCTGCAGTCCCTACAACCCTCCCTATTTCTGTAACCTCCTCCAGTCCCTATATCCCTCCATAACTCTGTAACAACCTCCAGAACCTATAACCCGCCCAATTCTGTAACTTCCTTCAGTCCCTACAACCCTACCTATCTCTGTAACCTCCTACAGCCCATACAACCCTCCCTATCTCTGTAAACCTGTCCAGCCCCTACAACCCTCCCTATCTCTGTAATCTTCTCCAACCCCTACAACACTCCCTATCTCGGTAGCCTCCTCCGGCCACAACAACCCTCCCTATCTCTGTAACCTCCTCCAGCCCCTACAATCCTCCCTATCTCTGTAAACTCCTCCAGTCCCTACAACCCTTGCTATCTCTATAACCACCTCCAGTCCTTACAACCCTCCGTAACTCTATAACAACCTCTGGCCCCTACAACCCTCCCGACACTGTAACTTCCTCCAGTCCCTACAATCCTCCCTATCTCTGTAACAATCTCCGACACCTACAACACTCCCGATCTCTGTAAACTTCTCCAGCCCCTACAAACCTCCCTATCTCTGTAAACTCCTCCAGCGCCTACAACCCTCTCTATCTTTGGAACCTCCTCCACCCCCTACAACCCTCCCTATCTCTGTAAACACCTCCAGCCCCTACAACCCTCCCTATCTCTGGAAAATCCTCCAACCTCTACAACCCTCCATATCTCTCTAATCTCCTCCAACCCCTTCAACACCCCCTATCTCTGTAACCTGCTCGAGCCCCTACAACCATCCCTATCTCTGTAAACTCCTCCAGTCCCTACAACCCTCACTATCTCGGGAACCCCCTCCAGTCCCTACAACCCTCGCTATCTCTATAAACTCCTCCAGTCCCTACAACCCTCCATGACTCTGTAAAAACCTCCAACCCCTACAACACTCCCGACTCTGTAACTTCCTGCAGTCCCTACAACCCTCCCTATTTCTGTATCCTCCTCCAGTCCCTATATCCCTCCATAACTCTGTAACCTCCATCAGCCCCTACAACGCTCCCTATCTCTGTATTCTTCTCCAGACCCTACAACCCTCCCTATCTCTGTAAACTCCTCCACCCCCTACAACCCTCCCTATCTCTGTAACCTCCTCCAGCCCATACAACCCTCCCTTATCTCTGTAACTTCTTCCAGCCCCCACAACCCTCCCTATCTCTGTAACCTCCTCCAGACCCTACAAAACTCGCTATCTCTATAACCTCCTCACGTCCCTAAAACCCTTACGCTTTCGGTAACCACCTCCAGTCCCAACAACCCTCCCTATCTCTGTTACCTCCTCCAACCCCTACAACCCTCCCTATCTCTGTAAACTCCTCCACCCCCTACAACACTCCCTATCTCTGTAACCTCCTCCAGCCCCTAGAACCCTCCCCATCTCTGTAACCTCCTCCAACACCTACAACCCTCCCTTATCTCTGTAACTTCCTCCAGCCACAACAACTCTCCCTATCGCTGTAACCTCCTCCAGCCCCTGCAACCCTCCCTATCTCTGTAACCTCCTCCAGTCCCAAGAACCCTCCATATCTCTGTAACCTCCTCCAACCCTTCCAACCATCCCTATCTCTGTAATCTTCACAAGCCCCTTCAACCCTCCCTATCTATTTAACCTTGTCCAGCAACAACAACCCTCCCGATCTCTGTAACCTCCTGTACCCCCTACAACCCTCACTATCTCTGCAAACTCCTCCAGCCCCGACAACACACCCTATCTCTGTAAACTCCTCCAGCCCCTACAACACTCCCTATCTCTGTAACCTCCTCCAGCCCCTACAACCCTCCCTTATCTCTGTAACCTCTTCCAGCCCCCACAACCCTCCCTATCTCTGTAACCTCCTCCAGACCCTACAAAACTCGCTATCTCTATAACCTCCTCACGTCCCTAAAACCCTTACGCTTTCGGTAACCACCTCCAGTCCCAACAACCCTCCCTATCTCTGTAACCTCCTCCAACCCCTACAACCCTCTCGATATCTGTAATCTTCTCCAGCCCCTTCAACCCTTTCTATCTCTGTAACCTCCTCCAGCCACAACAAACCTCCCGATCTCTGTACCTTCCTCCACCCCCTACAAACTCCCTATCTCTGTAAACTCCTCCAGCCCGGACAACCCGCCCTATCTCTGTAACCACCTCCAGCCCCTACAACCCTCACTATATCTATAACCTCCTCAAGGCCCTAAAACCCACACTCTCTCAGTAAACACCTCCAGTCCCTACAACCCGCTCTATCTCTGCAACCTCCTGCAGTCCCTACGACCCTACCTTTCCATGTAACCTCCCCCAGTCCCTACCACCCTCACTATCTCGGTAACCTCCTCCAGTCCCTACAACCCTTCCTATCTCTGTAAACGCCTCCACCCCCTACCAATCTCCCTATCTCTGTCACCTCCTCCACCCCCTACAACACTCCCTATCTCTGTAGCCTCCTCCAGAAGCTACAACCCTCCCTATCTCTGTAACCTCCTCCAACCCCTACAATCCTCCCTATCTCTGTAACCTCCTCCAACACCTACAACCCTCACTATCTCAGTAAACTCCTCCATTCCCTACAACCCATGCTATCTCTATAACCACCTCCAGTCCTAACAACCCTCCATAACTCTGTAACAACCTGCGGCCCCTAAAACCCTCCCGACGCTGTAACTTCCACCAGTCCCTACAACCCTCCCTATCTCTGTAATCTCCTCCAAACTCTACAACCCTCCATATCTCTGTAA
Organism: Carcharodon carcharias; assembly: GCF_017639515.1. NCBI lineage: Eukaryota > Metazoa > Chordata > Chondrichthyes > Lamniformes > Lamnidae > Carcharodon > Carcharodon carcharias. Next base: position 236,601 of record NC_054495.1, read on the forward strand.
CCTCCTCCAACCCCTACAACCCCCCCATCTCTGTAACCTGCTCGAGCCCCTACAACCATCCCTATCTCTGTAAACTCCTCCAGTCCCTACAACCCTCACTATCTCGAGAAATTCCTCCAGTCCCTACAACCCCTCGCTATATCTATAAACTCCTCCAGTCCCTATATCCCTCCATAACTCTGTAACAACCTCTGGCCCCTACAACCCTCCCGACTCTGTAAATTCCTGCAGTCCCTACAACCCTACCTATTTCTGTAACCTCCTCCAGCCCCTAAAACAATCCCTATCTCTGTAACCTCCACCAGCCCCTACTACCCTCCCTATCTCTGTAATCTTCTCCAGACCCTACAACCCTCCCTATCTCTGTATACTCATCCAGCCCCTACAAGCCTCCCTCTCTCTGTAACCTGCTCCAGCCCCTACAACCCTCCCTATCTCTGTAACCACCACCAGTCCCTACAACCGTCAATATCTCGGTAACGTGCTCCAGCACCTACAACCCTCCCTCTCTCTGTAACCTTCTCCAGCCACAACAACACTCTCTATCTCTGTAACCTCCTCCAGCCCCGACAACCCTCCCTATCTCTGTAACCTACTCCAGCATCTACAACCCGCCTTATCTCTGTAACCTCCTCCAACCCCTACAACCGTCCCTATCTCTGTAAACTCCTCCAACCCCTACAACACTCCCTATCTCTGTAAACTCATCCAGTCCCTTCAACCCTCACCATCTCGCTAACCTCCTACAGTCCCTCCAACCCTCGCTATCTCTGTAACCTCCTCCAGTCCCTACACCCTTCCGTAACACTGTAACAACGTCCAGAACCTATAACCCGCCCGACTCTGTAACTTCCTTCAGTCCCTATAACTCTCCCTATCTCTGTAACCTCCTACAGCCCATACAACCCTCCCTATCTTTGTAAACCCCTTCAGCCCCTACAACCCTCCCTATCTCTGTAATCTTCTCCAACCCCTACAACCCTCCCTATCTCTGTAACCTCCTCCAACCACTACAACCCTCCCTATCTCTGCTAACTCCTCCACCCATTACAACCCTCCCTATCTCTGTAACATCCTCAAACCCCTACAACCCTCCCTATCTCTGTAACCTTCTCCAGCCCCTACAACCCGCCCTATCTCTGTAACCTCCTCCAACCCCTTCAACCCTCCCTATCTCGGTAAAGTCCTCCAGCCCCTACAACCCTCCCTATCTCTGTAACCTCCTCCAGGCCCTACAACCCTCCCAATCACTGTAACCTACTCCAGCCCTAACAACCCTGCCTATCTCTGTAACCTCCTCCAACCCTACAAAACTCCCTATCTCTGTAACCTCCTCCGGCCCCTACAACCCTCCCTATCTCTGTAACCTCCTCCAACCCCTACAACCCTCCCTATCTCGGTAACCTCCTCCAGCCCCAACAACGTTCCGTAACTCTGTAATAACCTCCGGCCCCTATAACCCTCCGGACTCTGGAACTTCCTTCAGACCCTACAACCCTCCCTATCTCTGTAACCTCCTCCAGCCCTACAACCCTCCCTATCTCTGTAACCTCCTACAGCCAGTACAACCCTCCCTATCTCTGTAACCTCCTCCAGCCCCTACAACACTCCCAATCACTGCAACCTACCCCAGCCCCTCCAACCCTCCCTATCTCTGCAAACTCCTCCACCCCCTACGACCCTCCCTATCTCTGTAACTTCCTCCACCAACTACAAACTTCCCCATCTCTGTAACCTCCTCCAACCCCTGCAACCCTCCCTATCTCGAGAACATCCTCCAATCCCTACAACCCCTCGCTATCTCTATAAACTCCTCCAGTCCCTATATCCCTCCATAACTCTGTAACAACGTCCGGCCCCTACAACCCACCCGACTCTGTAAATTCCTGCAGTCCCTACAAACCTCCCTATTTCTGTAACCTCCTCCAGCCCCTAAAACAAACCCTATCTCTGTAACCTCCACCAGCCCCTACTACCCTCCCTATCTCTGTAATCTTCTCCAGTACCTACAACCCTCCCTATCTCTGTATACTCATCCAGCCCCTACAAGCCTCCCTCTCTCTGTAACCTGCTCCAGCCCCTACAACACTCCCTATCTCTGTAGCCTCCTCCAGAAGCTACAACCCTCCCTATCTCTGTAACCACCACCAGTCCCTACAACCGTCAATATCTCGGTAACCTGCTGCAGCACCTACAACCCTCCCTCTCTCTGTAACCTTCTCCAGCCACAACAACACTCTCTATCTCTGTAATCTCCTCCAGCCCCGACAACCCTCCCTATCTCTGTAACCTGCTCCACCCCCTACAACACTCCCTATCTCTGTAACCTACTCCAGCATCTACAACCCGCCTTATCTCTGTAACCTCCTCCAGTCCCTACAACCCTCCCTATCTATGTAACCTTCTCCAACCCCTACAACACTCCCTATCTCTGTAAACTCATCCAGTTCCTACAACCCTCACTATCTCGCTAACCTCCTCCAGTCCGTACAACCCTCACTATCTCTGTAACCTCCTCCAGTCCCTACACCCTTCCGTAACTCTGTAACAAAATCCAGAATCTATAACCCGCCCGACTCTGTAATTTCCTTCAGTCCCTACAACCCTACCTATCTCTGTAACCTCCTACAGCCCCTACAACCCTCCCTATCTCTGTAAACCCCTCCAGCCCCTACAACCCTCCCTATCTCTGTAATCTTCTCCAACCCATACAACACTCCCTATCTCGGTAGCCTCCTCCGGCCACAATAACCCTCCCTATCTCTGTAAACTCCTCCAGCCGCTACAATGCTCACTATCTCTGTAACCTCCTCCAACCCCTACAACCCTCCCTATCTCTGTAAACTCCTCCAGTCCCTACAACCCTTGCTATCTCTATAACCACCTCCAGTCCTTACAACCCTCCGTAACTCTATAACAACCTCGGGATCCTACAACCCTCCCGACGATGTTACTTCCACCAGTCCCTACAACCCTCCCTATCTCTGTAACAATCTCCAGCCCCTACAACCCTCCCTATCTCTGTAAACACCTCCAGCCCCTACAACCCCCCCTATCTCTGGAAACTCCTCCAACCTCTACAACCCTCCATATCTCTGTAATCTCCTCCAATCCCTACAACACCCCCTATCTCTGTAACCTGCTCGAGCCCCTACAACCATCCCTATCTCTGTAAACTCCTCCAGTCCCTACAACCCTCATTATCTCGGGAACCTCCTCCAGTCCCTACAACACTCGCTATCTCTATAAACTCCTCCAGTCCCTATATCCCTCCATAACTCTGTAGCAACCTCCGGCCCCTACAACCCTCCCGACTCTGTAAATTCCTGCAGTCCCTACAACCCTCGCTATCTCTATAAACTCCTCCAGTCCCTACAACCCTCCATGACTCTGTAACAACCCCCAACCCCTACAACCCTCCTGACTCTGTAACTTCCTGCAGTCCCTACAACCCTCCCTATTTCTGTAACCTCCTCCAGTCCCTATATCCCTCCATAACTCTGTAACAACCTCCAGAACCTATAACCCGCCCAATTCTGTAACTTCCTTCAGTCCCTACAACCCTACCTATCTCTGTAACCTCCTACAGCCCATACAACCCTCCCTATCTCTGTAAACCTGTCCAGCCCCTACAACCCTCCCTATCTCTGTAATCTTCTCCAACCCCTACAACACTCCCTATCTCGGTAGCCTCCTCCGGCCACAACAACCCTCCCTATCTCTGTAACCTCCTCCAGCCCCTACAATCCTCCCTATCTCTGTAAACTCCTCCAGTCCCTACAACCCTTGCTATCTCTATAACCACCTCCAGTCCTTACAACCCTCCGTAACTCTATAACAACCTCTGGCCCCTACAACCCTCCCGACACTGTAACTTCCTCCAGTCCCTACAATCCTCCCTATCTCTGTAACAATCTCCGACACCTACAACACTCCCGATCTCTGTAAACTTCTCCAGCCCCTACAAACCTCCCTATCTCTGTAAACTCCTCCAGCGCCTACAACCCTCTCTATCTTTGGAACCTCCTCCACCCCCTACAACCCTCCCTATCTCTGTAAACACCTCCAGCCCCTACAACCCTCCCTATCTCTGGAAAATCCTCCAACCTCTACAACCCTCCATATCTCTCTAATCTCCTCCAACCCCTTCAACACCCCCTATCTCTGTAACCTGCTCGAGCCCCTACAACCATCCCTATCTCTGTAAACTCCTCCAGTCCCTACAACCCTCACTATCTCGGGAACCCCCTCCAGTCCCTACAACCCTCGCTATCTCTATAAACTCCTCCAGTCCCTACAACCCTCCATGACTCTGTAAAAACCTCCAACCCCTACAACACTCCCGACTCTGTAACTTCCTGCAGTCCCTACAACCCTCCCTATTTCTGTATCCTCCTCCAGTCCCTATATCCCTCCATAACTCTGTAACCTCCATCAGCCCCTACAACGCTCCCTATCTCTGTATTCTTCTCCAGACCCTACAACCCTCCCTATCTCTGTAAACTCCTCCACCCCCTACAACCCTCCCTATCTCTGTAACCTCCTCCAGCCCATACAACCCTCCCTTATCTCTGTAACTTCTTCCAGCCCCCACAACCCTCCCTATCTCTGTAACCTCCTCCAGACCCTACAAAACTCGCTATCTCTATAACCTCCTCACGTCCCTAAAACCCTTACGCTTTCGGTAACCACCTCCAGTCCCAACAACCCTCCCTATCTCTGTTACCTCCTCCAACCCCTACAACCCTCCCTATCTCTGTAAACTCCTCCACCCCCTACAACACTCCCTATCTCTGTAACCTCCTCCAGCCCCTAGAACCCTCCCCATCTCTGTAACCTCCTCCAACACCTACAACCCTCCCTTATCTCTGTAACTTCCTCCAGCCACAACAACTCTCCCTATCGCTGTAACCTCCTCCAGCCCCTGCAACCCTCCCTATCTCTGTAACCTCCTCCAGTCCCAAGAACCCTCCATATCTCTGTAACCTCCTCCAACCCTTCCAACCATCCCTATCTCTGTAATCTTCACAAGCCCCTTCAACCCTCCCTATCTATTTAACCTTGTCCAGCAACAACAACCCTCCCGATCTCTGTAACCTCCTGTACCCCCTACAACCCTCACTATCTCTGCAAACTCCTCCAGCCCCGACAACACACCCTATCTCTGTAAACTCCTCCAGCCCCTACAACACTCCCTATCTCTGTAACCTCCTCCAGCCCCTACAACCCTCCCTTATCTCTGTAACCTCTTCCAGCCCCCACAACCCTCCCTATCTCTGTAACCTCCTCCAGACCCTACAAAACTCGCTATCTCTATAACCTCCTCACGTCCCTAAAACCCTTACGCTTTCGGTAACCACCTCCAGTCCCAACAACCCTCCCTATCTCTGTAACCTCCTCCAACCCCTACAACCCTCTCGATATCTGTAATCTTCTCCAGCCCCTTCAACCCTTTCTATCTCTGTAACCTCCTCCAGCCACAACAAACCTCCCGATCTCTGTACCTTCCTCCACCCCCTACAAACTCCCTATCTCTGTAAACTCCTCCAGCCCGGACAACCCGCCCTATCTCTGTAACCACCTCCAGCCCCTACAACCCTCACTATATCTATAACCTCCTCAAGGCCCTAAAACCCACACTCTCTCAGTAAACACCTCCAGTCCCTACAACCCGCTCTATCTCTGCAACCTCCTGCAGTCCCTACGACCCTACCTTTCCATGTAACCTCCCCCAGTCCCTACCACCCTCACTATCTCGGTAACCTCCTCCAGTCCCTACAACCCTTCCTATCTCTGTAAACGCCTCCACCCCCTACCAATCTCCCTATCTCTGTCACCTCCTCCACCCCCTACAACACTCCCTATCTCTGTAGCCTCCTCCAGAAGCTACAACCCTCCCTATCTCTGTAACCTCCTCCAACCCCTACAATCCTCCCTATCTCTGTAACCTCCTCCAACACCTACAACCCTCACTATCTCAGTAAACTCCTCCATTCCCTACAACCCATGCTATCTCTATAACCACCTCCAGTCCTAACAACCCTCCATAACTCTGTAACAACCTGCGGCCCCTAAAACCCTCCCGACGCTGTAACTTCCACCAGTCCCTACAACCCTCCCTATCTCTGTAATCTCCTCCAAACTCTACAACCCTCCATATCTCTGTAACCTCCTCCAACCCCTACAACCCCCCCATCTCTGTAACCTGCTCGAGCCCCTACAACCATCCCTATCTCTGTAAACTCCTCCAGTCCCTACAACCCTCACTATCTCGAGAAATTCCTCCAGTCCCTACAACCCCTCGCTATATCTATAAACTCCTCCAGTCCCTATATCCCTCCATAACTCTGTAACAACCTCTGGCCCCTACAACCCTCCCGACTCTGTAAATTCCTGCAGTCCCTACAACCCTACCTATTTCTGTAACCTCCTCCAGCCCCTAAAACAATCCCTATCTCTGTAACCTCCACCAGCCCCTACTACCCTCCCTATCTCTGTAATCTTCTCCAGACCCTACAACCCTCCCTATCTCTGTATACTCATCCAGCCCCTACAAGCCTCCCTCTCTCTGTAACCTGCTCCAGCCCCTACAACCCTCCCTATCTCTGTAACCACCACCAGTCCCTACAACCGTCAATATCTCGGTAACGTGCTCCAGCACCTACAACCCTCCCTCTCTCTGTAACCTTCTCCAGCCACAACAACACTCTCTATCTCTGTAACCTCCTCCAGCCCCGACAACCCTCCCTATCTCTGTAACCTACTCCAGCATCTACAACCCGCCTTATCTCTGTAACCTCCTCCAACCCCTACAACCGTCCCTATCTCTGTAAACTCCTCCAACCCCTACAACACTCCCTATCTCTGTAAACTCATCCAGTCCCTTCAACCCTCACCATCTCGCTAACCTCCTACAGTCCCTCCAACCCTCGCTATCTCTGTAACCTCCTCCAGTCCCTACACCCTTCCGTAACACTGTAACAACGTCCAGAACCTATAACCCGCCCGACTCTGTAACTTCCTTCAGTCCCTATAACTCTCCCTATCTCTGTAACCTCCTACAGCCCATACAACCCTCCCTATCTTTGTAAACCCCTTCAGCCCCTACAACCCTCCCTATCTCTGTAATCTTCTCCAACCCCTACAACCCTCCCTATCTCTGTAACCTCCTCCAACCACTACAACCCTCCCTATCTCTGCTAACTCCTCCACCCATTACAACCCTCCCTATCTCTGTAACATCCTCAAACCCCTACAACCCTCCCTATCTCTGTAACCTTCTCCAGCCCCTACAACCCGCCCTATCTCTGTAACCTCCTCCAACCCCTTCAACCCTCCCTATCTCGGTCAAGTCCTCCAGCCCCTACAACCCTCCCTATCTCTGTAACCTCCTCCAGGCCCTACAACCCTCCCAATCACTGTAACCTACTCCAGCCCTAACAACCCTGCCTATCTCTGTAACCTCCTCCAACCCTACAAAACTCCCTATCTCTGTAACCTCCTCCGGCCCCTACAACCCTCCCTATCTCTGTAACCTCCTCCAACCCCTACAACCCTCCCTATCTCGGTAACCTCCTCCAGCCCCAACAACGTTCCGTAACTCTGTAATAACCTCCGGCCCCTATAACCCTCCGGACTCTGGAACTTCCTTCAGACCCTACAACCCTCCCTATCTCTGTAACCTCCTCCAGCCCTACAACCCTCCCTATCTCTGTAACCTCCTACAGCCAGTACAACCCTCCCTATCTCTGTAACCTCCTCCAGCCCCTACAACACTCCCAATCACTGCAACCTACCCCAGCCCCTCCAACCCTCCCTATCTCTGCAAACTCCTCCACCCCCTACGACCCTCCCTATCTCTGTAACTTCCTCCACCAACTACAAACTTCCCCATCTCTGTAACCTCCTCCAACCCCTGCAACCCTCCCTATCTCTGTAACATCCTCCGGTCCCTACAATCCTCCCTATCTCTGTAACATCCTCCAACTCCAACAATCCTCCCTATCTCTGTAATCTTCTCCAGCCCCTACAACACTCCCTATCTCTGTAACCTCCTCCAGCCCCGACAACCCGCCCTATCTCTGTAACATTCTCGAGCCCCTACAACACTCGCAATCTCTATAACCTCCTCAAGTCCCTAAAACCCTCACTCTCTCGGGAACCTCCCCCAGTCCCTACCACCCTCACTATCTCGGAACATCCTCCAGTCTGTACATCCCTCGCTATCTCTATAACCTCCTCCAGTCCCTACAACCCTCCCTATCTCTGTAAGCTACTCCACCCCTACAACTCTCCCCATCTCTGTAACCTCCTTCACCCCCTACAACACTCCTTATCTCTGTATCCTCCCCCAGCCGCTACAACCCTCCCTATCTCTGTAACCTCCTCCAGCCCCTAAAATCCTCCCTAACTCTGTAACCTCCTCCAAACCCTACAACCCTCCCCATCTCTCTAAACTCCTCCAGTCCCTACAACCCTTGCTATCACTATAACCTCCTCCAGTCCTTACAACCCTCCGTAACTCTCTAACAACCTCCGGCACCTACAACACTCCTGACGCTTTAACTTCCTCCAGGCCCTACACCCCTCCCTATCTCTGTAACCTCCTCCAGCCCCTACAACCCTGCCTAACTCTGTGACCTCCTCCAGCCCCTACAATTCTCCCTATCTATGTAACCTCCTCCAGCCCCTACAGCCATCCCTATCACTGTAAACTCCTCCAGTCCCTACAACCCTCCCTATCTCTATAAACTACTCCAGTCATTACAACCCTCCCTATCTCTGTAACCTCCTCCAACCACTACAACCCTCCCTATCTCTGTCACCTCCTCCAGCCCCTACAACGGTCCATATCTCTGAAACCTCCTCCAGTCCCTACAACCCTCCCTATCTCTGTAATCACCTCCAACCCCTACAACCCTCCCTATCTCTGTAATCTTCTCCAGCCCCTACAACCCTCCCTATCTCTGTAACCTCCTCCAGCCACAACAACACTCCCGATGTCTGTAACCTCCTCCACCCCCTACAACACTCCCTATCTCTGTAAACTCCTCCAGCCCCGACAACCTGCCCTATCTCTGTAACATCCTCGAGCCCCTACAACCCTCGCAATCTCTATAACCTCCGCAAGTCCCTAAAACCCTCAGTCTCGTGGTAACCATTTCCAGTCCCTACAATCCTCCCTATCTCTGTAAATTCCTGCAGTCCCTTCAAACCTACCTTTCCCTGTAACTTCCCCCAGTCCCTACCACCCTCACTATCTTGGTAACATCCTCCAGTCCGTACAGCCCTCGCAATCTCTATAACCTCCTCCAGTCCCTACAACCCTCCCTATCTCTGTAAGCTCCTCCAGCCCCTAAAATCCTCCCTATCTCTGTAACCTCCTCCAACCACTACAACCCTCCCTATCTCTCTAAACTCCTCCAGTCCATACAACCCTTGCTATCTCTATAACCTCCTCCGGCCCTCCGTAACTCTCTAACAACCTCCGGCACCTACAACACTCCCTATCTCTGTAACCTCCTCCAGCCCCTACAACCCTCCCTATCTCTGTGACCTCTTCCAGCACCTACAATTCTCACTATCTCTGTAACCTTCTCCAGCCCCTACAACACTCCCTATCTCTGTATCCTCCCCCAGCCGCTACAACCCTCCCTATCTCTGTAACCTCCTCCAGCCCCTAAAATTCTCCCTAACTCTGTAACCTCCTCCAAACCCTACAACCCTCCCCATCTCTCTAAACTCCTCCAGTCCCTACAACCTTTGCTATCTCTATAACCTCCTCCAGTCCTTACAACCCTCCGTACCTCTCTAACAACCTCCGGCACCTACAACACTCCTGACACTTTAACTTCCTCCAGGCCCTACAACACTCCCTATCTCTGTAACCTCCTCCAGCCCCTACAACCCTCCCTATCTCTGTGACCTCCTCCAGCCCCTACAATTCTCCCTATCTATGTAACCTCCTCCAGCCCCTACAGCCATCCCTATCACTGTAACCTCCTCCAGTCCCTACAACCCTCCCTATCTCTATAAACTACTCCAGTCATTACAACCCTCCCTATCTCTGTAACCTCCTCCAACCACTACAACCCTCCCTATCACTGTAACCTCCTCCAGCCCCTACAACCCTCCCTATCTCTGTCACCTCCTCCAGCCCCTACAACGGTCCATATCTCTGAAACCTCCTCCAACCCCTACAACCCTCCCTATCTCTGTAACCTCCTCCAGCCACAACAACACTCCCGATCTCTGTAACCTCCTCCACCCCCTACAACACTCCCTATCTCTGTAAACTCCTCCAGCCCCGACAACCCGCCCTATCTCTGTAACATCCTCGAGCCCCTACAACCCTCGCAATCTCTATAACCTCCGCAAGTCCCTAAAGCCCTCAGTCTCGTGATAACCATTTCCAGTCCCTACAATCCTCCCTATCTCTGTAAATTCCTGCAGTCCCTTCAAACCTACCTTTCCCTGTAACTTCCCCCAGTCCCTACCACCCTCACTATCTCGGTAACATCCTCCAGTCCGTACAGCCCTCGCAATCTCTATAACCTCCTCCAGTCCCTACAACCCTCCCTATCTCTGTAAGCTCCTCCAGCCCCTAAAATCCTCCCTATCTCTGTAACCTCCTCCAACCACTACAACCCTCCTTATCTCTCTAAACTCCTCCAGTCCATACAACCCTTGCTATCTCAATAACCTCCTCCAGTCCTTACAACCCTCCGTAACTATCTAACAACCTCCGGCACCTACAACACTCCCTATCTCTGTAACCTCCTCCAGCCCCTACAACCCTCCCTATCTCTGTGACCTCCTCCAGCACCTACAATTCTCACTATCTCTGTAACCTTCTCCAGCCCCTAGAGCCATTCCTATCTCTGTAAACTTCTCCAGCCCCGACAACCCACCCTATCTCTGTAACATCCTCAAGCCACTACAACCCTCGCAATCTCTATAACCTCCGCAAGTCCCAAAAACGCTCACTCTCTTGGTAACAACCTCCAGTCCCTACAACCCTCCCTATCTCTGTAACCTCCTGCAGTCCCTTCCACCCTACCTTTCCCTGAAACCGCCCCCAGTTCCTACCACGCTCACTATCTCGGTAACATCCTCCAGTCCGTACAACCCTCGCTATCGCTATAACCTTCTCAAGACCCTACAACCCTCCCTATCTCTGTGACCTCCTCCAGCCCCTACAATTCTCCTTATCTCTGTAACCTCCTCCAGCCCCTACAGCCATCCCTATCTCTGTAAACTCCTCCAGTCCCTACAATCCTCACTATCTCAGTAACCTCCTCCAGTCCCTACAACCCTCCCTATCTCTATAAACTACTCCAGTCCCTACAACCCTCCCTATCTCTGTAACCTCCTCCAGCCCCTACAACGGTCCATATCTCTGAAACCTCCTCCAGCCCCTACAACCCTCCCTATCTCTGTAAACACCTCCAACCCCTACAACCCTCCCTATCTCTGTAACCTCTTCCAACCCTTACAACACTCACAATCTCTGTAACCTGCTCCAGCCCCTACAACCATCCTTATCTCGGTAACCTCCTCCAGTCCGTACAACACTCGCTATCTCTGTAAGCTCCTCCAGTCCCTACAACCCTCCGTAAATCTGTAATAACCTCTGGCCCCTATAACCCTCCCGATTCTGTAACTTCCTTCAGTCCCTACAACCCCACCTATCTCTGTAACCTCCTACAGCCCGTACAACCCTCCCTATCTCTGTAAACTCCTCCAGACCTACAACCCTCCCTATCTCTGAAAACCCCTCCAGTCCCTACACCCCTTGCTATGTCTATAAAATCCTCCAGTCCCTACAACCCTCCGTATCTCTGTAACAACCTCCGGCCTGTACAACCCTCCCGAGACTGTAACTTCCCCCTACCTATCTCTGTATCCTCATCCAGCCCCGACAAGCCTCCCTCTCTCTGTAACCTTCTCCAGCACCGACAACACTCTATCTCTGTAATCTCCTCCAGCCCTGACAAACCTCCCTATCTCTGTAACCACCTCCAGCACCTACAACACTCCTTATCTCTGTAACCACTTCCAACCCCTACAACACTCACAATCTCTGTAAACTCCTCCAGCCCCGACAACCCGCCCTATCTCTGTAACATCCTCAAGCCACTACAACCCTCGCAATCTCTATAACCTCCGCAAGTCCCAAAAACCCTCACTCTCTCGGTAACCACCTCCAGACCCTACAACTCTCCCTATCTCTGTAACCACCTGCAGTCCCTTCCACCCTACCTTTCCCTGAAACCTCCTCCAGTTCCTACCATGCTCACTATCTCGGTAACATCCTCCAGTCCATACAACCCTCGCTATCTCTATAACTTCCTCCAGTCCCTACAACCCTCCCTATCTCTGTAAGCACCTCCACCCCTACAACTCTCCCTATCTCTGTAACCTCCTCCAACCCCTACAACCATCCCTATCTCTGTAGCCTCCTCCAGCCACTACAACCCTCCCTATCTCTGTAACCTCCTCCAGCTCCTAAAATCCTCCCTATCTCTGTAACCTCCTCCAACGCTACAACCCTCCCTATCTCTCTAAACTCCTCCAGTCCCTACAACCCTTGCTATCTTTATAACCTCCTCCAGTCCCTACAACACTCTCTACCTCTGTAAGCTCCTCCACTCCCTACAACACTCCCTATCTCTGTAAACTCCTCCACCCCCATCAACCCTCCCTATCTCTGTAGCCTCCTCCAGCCCCTACAAACCACCCTATCTCTGTAACCTCCACCAGCCTCAACAACCCTCCCTAACTCTCTAACCGCCTCCAACCCCGACAAACCTCCCTATCTCTGTAACCTGCTCCAGCCCCTACAAAACTCCCTATCTCTCTAAACTCCTCCAGTCCCTACAACCCTTGCTATCTCTATAATCTCCTCCAGTCCCTACAACCCTCTCTACCTCTGTAAGCTCCTCCACCCCCTACAACAGTCCCTATCTCTGTAACCTCCTCCACCCCCTTCAACCCTCCCTATCTCTGTAGCCTGCTCCAGCCCCCACAACCCTCCCTATCTCTGTAACCTCCTCCAGCCTCAACAACACTCTCTATCTCTGTAACCTACTCCAACCCCTACAACCCTACCTATCTCTGTAACCTGCTCCTGCCCCTACAACCCTCCTTATCTCTGTAACCTCCTCCAGTCCCTACAACCCTCCGTATCTCTGCAACCTCCTCCAGCCCCTACAACCCTCCCTATCTCTGCATTCTCCTCCAGCCCTTACAACCTCACTATCTCTGTAATCTTCTCTAGCCCTAACAACACTCCCTATCTCTGTAACCTCGTCCAGCCCCTGCAACCCTCCCAATCTCTTTAACCTCCTCCACCCGCTACAACTCTCCCTATTTCTGGAACCTTCTCCAACCATTAAAACCCTCCCTATCTCTGTAAACTCATCCAGTCCCTACAATGTTGCTATCTCTATAACCTCCTCCAGCCCCTATAACCCTCCCAATCTCTGTAACCTCCTCCAACCCCTACAACCTTCGCAATCTCTGTAATCTCCTCCAGTCCCTACAACCATCCCTTCCCCTGAAACCTCCTCCAGTCCCTACAAACCACACTATCTCGGAACCCTCCTCCAGTACCTACAACTCTAGCTATCCCTATTAACTCCTCCAGCCCCTACAACCCCCCCTATCTCTGTAACCTCTTCCAGCCACAGAACCCTCCCTATCTCTATAACCTCCTCCAGCCTCTACAACCCTCCATGTCTCTGTTACCTCCTCCAGCCCCAATAATTCGCTCTATCTCTGTAACCTCCTCCAGCACCTACATCCCTCCCTATCTCTGTAACCTCCTACAGCCCCTACAACCCACCCTATCTCTGTAAACTCCTCCACACCCTACAACACTCCTTATCTCTGTAACCTCCACCAGCCCCTACAAAATTCCATGTCTCTGTAACCTCATCGAGCCCCTACAAACCTCGCTATCTCTATAACATCCGCCAGCCCCTACAACCCTCCCTGTCTCTATAAACTCCTCCAGCCCCTATAACCCTCTCTATCTCTATAACATCCTCAAACCCCTACAACCATCCTTATCTCTGTAACCTCCTCCAGACCTTAGAACCCTCCCTATCTCTGTACGCTCCTCCAGCCCCTACAATCCTTCCTATCTCTGTAACCTCCTCCAGCATTTACAACCCTCCCTATCTCTGTAACCTCCTCCAGCCCCAGAACCCTCCCTATCTCTGTCACCTCCTCCACACCCTACAACCCTCCCTAACTCTGTAACTTCCTCCAGACCCTACAATCCTCCCTATCTCTGTAACCTCCTCCAGACCCTGCAACACTCCGAGATCTCTGTGCTTCTCCAATTCCGGCCACTTGAGCATCCCCCGATTCTCATCGCTCCACCATTGGCGGCCCTGCCTTCAGCTTCCTGGGGCCCTGAGCGCTGGAATTCCCTCTCTAAACCTCTCGGCCACTTTCTCTCTCTCTCTCTCGTCTTTTATGAAAATGTACATCTTTGACTGTTGATGCACTGTCCTAATATCTCCTTTTGTAGCTCAATGTCAAAATCTGTCTAATTTAGGCTCCTGTGAAGCGCTTTGTGGATGTTTTACTATGTTAGAAATGCTATACAAATGCAGTCATTGTTTCTTAATGTAACTGGACTCTGATTGTAACAGATTCTGACTAAATATTCATTCACCTGCGACTGTGAACCATGTATGGAAACCAATTCTTTAACCAACTTTTAGAATTCACTCGGGTTCAATATTTAATCACATCTCAATGTGATTACCTGAGTTTGAATTTTGTCAACATCAGTTATTGGCCAGAACAATGGGAGTAGAAACTGTCAGAAGGTTTTTTTCCCCCCTTCCGCCACCCTCTACCCCCACCAATTGCTAGTCATAAGTCACTGTTAAAGACGAAAGCAGGTGTTAATAGTGGCATTAAGGGCAGATACAGAATGTGTTAATAGCAGAACAACCGCATGGTTCTGCTATTAACACATTCTGTATCTGACCTTCATGCCATTGTTAACACCTGCTTTCATTTTTAACACAAACATTAACACTCCCTTTGTCTTGTGTCCATGAACATCTTTGTCAAATCTCACCTGAGCTCTCACCTAAACCTGTCCTTCTATCTTGCTTCTCCCAGCCCCCCTCCCTCTCTTAAACAATATTAAAAAAAACCATCACATTTCTACATCTCTTCAGCTCTGGAGAAGAGACATTCGCACTTGAAATGTTACACAAAAACAGAAACATCTGGAAAAACTCAGCAGGTCTGTCAGCATCGGCGGAGAAGAGCAAATTTGATGTTTCAAGTCCTCAAATGTTGAAATGTGAACTCTGTTTATTCTCTGCACAGGGCACTGCCAAACCTGCTGAGTTTCTCTAGAACGTTCTGTTTCTGGCAGATGATATGTTGGATGTGCCCCCAAATCTGGTGCAAGTACTGGGGCGGGTTGGTCAAATATCGGGACCGCTCACCCAGTAACATTTAATGATTTGAGGTTGCCTCAGTCAGTCTGTTCACTTTCTAGTGTTCACTTCTTAACAGTTAAATCTTCAAGACAGCGGTGATGTCAACTCTGGATGAAAAGCAACTCAGTTTAACATACATCCTGGGTACCGTGTAATATAACTCACACGGAAAAGGTAGACAATATACCAGGGAACAGCTCCTCTAAGCTCAGAAGTCACAGGACAGTCGGGAGTCCAACATCTACAGATACTTTGTTGGATCAACTCCAGCCTACAATAAGCCAGGCTGTCTGAATCGATAACTGTAATCGTCACTGTACGATTGATGCCTGAGTAATAACCTTGCATTTGGACTACACACTCCAGCCTGAATCGCGGGGAGTTATTTAACAGCGTGTGCTGTTAAGTGTTTCCCCCAACACTTTCACAGAGCGCAAATAAGACCACTCACTGGAAGTTGCCCCCTTAGGTTAGCAAGCAAGGCAAAAATCAAACCAAAAACTAAGAATTATTTCTGGAGGGATAGAATTGAAAAGTAGGGAAGTAACGTTAAACCTGCATCAGAATTTGGTTGCACCACACTGAGCAGGTCTGGTCACCATATTACCGAAAGGACATAGAGATACTGGAGAGGGTGCAGGAAAGATTTACAACGATAATCCCAGAAATGTGAGGGTAAACATACGAGGACAGGACTGACGGGTTGGGTCTATGTTCTCTAGAAAAGAGAAAGCGAAGGGAGTGACCTAATCGAGGTATTTAAAATTCAGAAAGGTTTTTGATGGAGTGGATAGAGAGGGAGTGTTTCCTCTGGTGGGAGGGGAGACCAAAAATAAGGGGTCATCAATATAAGATCGTCACTAATAAATCCAATGGGGAATTCCGGAGAAACCGCTTTACCCAGAGAGCGGGGAGAATGTGGAACTCGCTCCCACAGGGAGTGGTCAAGGTGAATAGTGTCGAGGTATTTAAGGGGGATGCAAGATAAAGACATGAGGGAGAATGGAATAGAAGGGTATGACGATGGGGTGAGATGGAGAGAACGTGGGAGGAGGCTCGTGTGGAGCAGACACACCAGCACGGAAAAGATGGGCTGAATGGCCTGTTTCTGTGCCGCATATATGAAATCCTGTGTAATCAAATCCTGTCTATGTCACTGTATGACAGTCCAAAGTGGCTTCGATTATCCAGGAGTAACGGAGCTAGTTTTAATTCAGTTCCCCTACAATCCTCCCTATCTCTGTAACCTCCTCCAGCCCCAGAACCCTCCTTATCTCTGTAACCTCCTCCAGACACTACAATCCTCCCTATCTCTGTAACATCCTCCAGAACTTAGAACCCTCCCTATCTCTGTAACCTCCGCCTGACCCTACAATCCTCCCTATCTCTGTAACCGGCTCCAGCCCCTACAACCCTCCCTATCTCTGTAACCGGCTCCAGCCCCTACAACCCTCCCTATCTCTGTAACCTCCTCCAGACACTACAATCCTCCCTATCTCTGTAACATCCTCCAGACCCTACAACCCTCCCTATCTCTGTAACCTGCTCCAGCCCCTACAACCCTCCCTATCTCTGTAACCTCCTCCAGACCCTGCAACACTCCGAGATCTCTGTGCTTCTCCAATTCCGGCCACTTGAGCATCCCCCGATTCTCATCGCTCCACCATTGGCGGCCCTGCCTTCAGCTTCCTGGGGCCCTGAGCGCTGGAATTCCCTCTCTAAACCTCTCGGCCACTTTCTCTCTCTCTCTCTCGTCTTTTATGAAAATGTACATCTTTGACTGTTGATGCACTGTCCTAATATCTCCTTTTGTAGCTCAATGTCAAAATCTGTCTAATTTAGGCTCCTGTGAAGCGCTTTGTGGATGTTTTACTTACTATGTTAGAAATGCTATACAAATGCAGTCATTGTTTCTTAATGTAACTGGACTCTGATTGTAACAGATTCTGACTAAATATTCATTCACCTGCGACTGTGAACCATGTATGGAAACCAATTCTTTAACCAACTTTTAGAATTCACTCGGGTTCAATATTTAATCACATCTCAATGTGATTACCTGAGTTTGAATTTTGTCAACATCAGTTATTGGCCAGAACAATGGGAGTAGAAACTGTCAGAAGGTTTTTTTATCCCCCTTCCCCCACCCTCCAGCCCACCAATTGCTAATCAGAAGTCACTGTTAAAGACGAAAGCAGATGTTAATAGTGGCATTAATGGCAGATACAGAATGTGTTAATAGCAGAACAACCGCATGGTTCTGCTATTAACACATTCTGTATCTGACCTTCATGCCATTGTTAACACCTGCTTTCATTTTTAACACAAACATTAACACTCCCTTTGTCTTGTGTCCATGAACATCTTTGTCAAATCTCACCTGAGCTCTCACCTAAACCTGTCCTTCTATCTTGCTTCTCCCAGCCCCCCTCCCTCTCTTAAACAATATTAATAAAAACCATCACATTTCTACATCTCTTCAGCTCTGGAGAAGAGACATTCGCACTTGAAATGTTACACAAAAACAGAAACATCTGGAAAAACTCAGCAGGTCTGTCAGCATCGGCGGAGAAGAGCAAATTTGATGTTTCAAGTCCTCAAATGTTGAAATGTGAACTCTGTTTTTTCTCTGCACAGGGCACTGCCAAACCTGCTGAGTTTCTCTAGAACGTTCTGTTTCTGGCAGATGATATGTTGGATGTGCCCCCAAATCTGGTGCAAGTACTGGGGCGGGTTGGTCAAATATCGGGACCGCTCACCCAGTAACATTTAATGATTTGAGGTTGCCTCAGTCAGTCTGTTCACTTTCTAGTGTTCACTTCTTAACAGTTAAATCTTCAAGACAGCGGTGATGTCAACTCTGGATGAAAAGCAACTCAGTTTAACATACATCCTGGGTACCGTGTAATATAACTCACACGGAAAAGGTAGACAATATACCAGGGAACAGCTCCTCTAAGCTCAGAAGTCACAGGACAGTCGGGAGTCCAACATCTACAGATACTTTGTTGGATCAACTCCAGCCTACAATAAGCCAGGCTGTCTGAATCGATAACTGTAATCGTCACTGTACGATTGATGCCTGAGTAATAACCTTGCATTTGCACTACACACTCCAGCCTGAATCGCGGGGAGTTATTTAACAGCGTGTGCAGGTTTCCCCCAACACTTTCACAGAGCGCAAATAAGACCACTCACTGGAAGTTGCCCCCTTAGGTTAGCAAGCAAGGCAAAAATCAAACCAAAAACTAGGGATTATTTCTGGAGGGATAGAATTGAAAAGTAGGGAAGTAACGTTAAACCTGCATCAGAATTTGGTTGCACCACACTGAGCAGGTCTGGTCACCATATTACCGAAAGGACATAGAGATACTGGAGAGGGTGCAGGAAAGATTCACAATGATAATCCCAGAAATGTGAGGGTAAACATACGAGGACAGGACTGACGGGTTGGGTCTATGTTCTCTAGAAAAGAGAAAGCGAAGGGAGTGACCTAATCGAGGTATTTAAAATTCAGAAAGGTTTTTGATGGAGTGGATAGAGAGGGAGTGTTTCCTCTGATGGGAGGGGAGACCAAAAATAAGGGGTCATCAATATAAGATCGTCACTAATAAATCCAATGGGGAATTCCGGAGAAACCGCTTTACCCAGAGAGCGGGGAGAATGTGGAACTCGCTCCCACAGGGAGTGGTCAAGGTGAATAGTGTCGAGGTATTTAAGGGGGATGCAAGATAAAGACATGAGGGAGAATGGAATAGAAGGGTATGACGATGGGGTGAGATGGAGAGAACGTGGGAGGAGGCTCGTGTGGAGCAGACACACCAGCACGGAAAAGATGGGCTGAATGGCCTGTTTCTGTGCCGCATATATGAAATCCTGTGTAATCAAATCCTGTCTATGTCACTGTATGACAGTCCAAAGTGGCTTCGATTATCCAGGAGTAACGGAGCTAGTTTTAATTCAGTTCCCCTACAATCCTCCCTATCTCTGTAACCTCCTCCAGCCCCAGAACCCTCCTTATCTCTGTAACCTCCTCCAGACACTACAATCCTCCCTATCTCTGTAACATCCTCCAGAACTTAGAACCCTCCCTATCTCTGTAACCTCCGCCTGACCCTACAATCCTCCCTATCTCTGTAACCGGCTCCAGCCCCTACAACCCTCCCTATCTCTGTAACCGGCTCCAGCCCCTACAACCCTCCCTATCTCTGTAACCTGCTCCAGACACTACAATCCTCCCTATCTCTGTAACATCCTCCAGACCCTACAACCCTCCCTATCTCTGTAACCTGCTCCAGCCCCTACAACCCTCCCTATCTCTGTAACCTCCTCCAGACCCTGCAACACTCCGAGATCTCTGTGCTTCTCCAATTCCGGCCACTTGAGCATCCCCCGATTCTCATCGCTCCACCATTGGCGGCCCTGCCTTCAGCTTCCTGGGGCCCTGAGCGCTGGAATTCCCTCTCTAAACCTCTCGGCCACTTTCTCTCTCTCTCTCTCGTCTTTTATGAAAATGTACATCTTTGACTGTTGATGCGCTGTCCTAATATCTCCTTTTGTAGCTCAATGTCAAAATCTGTCTAATTTAGGCTCCTGTGAAGCGCTTTGTGGATGTTTTACTATGTTAGAAATGCTATACAAATGCAGTCATTGTTTCTTAATGTAACTGGACTCTGATTGTAACAGATTCTGGCTAAATATTCATTCACCTGCGACTGTGAACCATGTATGGAAACCAATTCTTTAACCAACTTTTAGAATTCCTTCAGGTTCAATATTTAATCACATCTCAATGTGATTACCCGAGTCTGAATTTTGACAACATCAGTTATTGGCCAGACCAACGGGAGTAGAAACTGTCAGAAGGTTTTTTTATCCCCCTTCCCCCACCCTCCAGCCCACCAATTGCTAGTCATAAGTCACTGTTAAAGACGAAAGCAGATGTTAATAGTGGCATTAAGGGCAGATACAGAATGTGTTAATAGCAGAACAACCGCATGGTTCTGCTATTAACACATTCTGTATCTGACCTTCATGCCATTGTTAACACCTGCTTTCATTTTTAACACAAACATTAACACTCCCTTTGTCTTGTGTCCATGAACATCTTTGTCAAATCTCACCTGAGCTCTCACCTAAACCTGTCCTTCTATCTTGCTTCTCCCAGCCCCCCTCCCTTTCTTAAACAATATTAAAAAAAACCATCACATTTCTACATCTCTTCAGCTCTGGAGAAGAGACATTCGCACGTGAAATGTTACACAAAAACAGAAACATCTGGAAAAACTCAGCAGGTCTGTCAGCATCGGCGGAGAAGAGCAAATTTAATATTTCAAGTCCTCAAATGTTGAAATGTTAATTCTGTTTTTTCTCTGCACAGGGCACTGCCAAACCTGCTGAGTTTCTATAGCATGTTCTGTTTCTGCCAGGAGATAAGTTGGATGTGCCCCCAAATCCGGTGCGAATACTGCGGGGGTTTGGTCAGAATATTGGGAGCGCTCACCCAGTCACATGTAATGATTTGAGGTTGCCTCAGTCAGTCTGTTCACTTTCTAGTGTTCACTTCTTAACAGTTAAATCTTCAAGACAGCGGTGATGTCAACTCTGGATGAAAAGCAACTCAGTTTAACATACATCCTGGGTACCGTGTAATATAACTCACACGGAAAAGGTAGACAATATACCAGGGAACAGCTCCTCTAAGCTCAGAAGTCACAGGACATTCGGGAGTCCAACATCTACAGATACTTTGCTGGATCAACTCCAGCCTACAATAAGCCAGGCTGTCTGAATCGATAACTGTAATCGTCACTGTACGATTGATGCCTGAGTAATAACCTTGCATTTGGACTACACACTCCAGCCTGAATCGCGGGGAGTTATTTAACAGCGTGTGCAGGTTTCCCCCAACACTTTCACAGAGCGCAAATAAGACCACTCACTGGAAGTTGCCCCCTCAGGTTAGCAAGCAAGGCAAAAATCAAACCAAAAACTAGGGATTATTTATGGAGGGATAGAATTGAAAAGTAGGGAAGTAACGTTAAACCTGCATCAGAATTTGGTTGCACCACACTGAGCAGGTCTGGTCACCATATTACCGAAAGGACATAGAGATACTGGAGAGGGTGCAGGAAAGATTCACAATGATAATCCCAGAAATGTGAGGGTAAACATACGAGGACAGGACTGACGGGTTGGGTCTATGTTCTCTAGAAAAGAGAAAGCGAAGGGAGTGACCTAATCGAGGTATTTAAAATTCAGAAAGGTTTTTGATGGAGTGGATAGAGAGGGAGTGTTTCCTCTGGTGGGAGGGGAGACCAAAAATAAGGGGTCATCAATATAAGATCGTCACTAATAAATCCAATGGGGAAATCCGGAGAAACCGTTTTACCCAGAGAATGGGGAGAATGTGGAACTCGGTCCCACAGGGAGTGGTCAAGGTGAATAGTGTCGATGTATTTAAGGGGGAAGCTGGATAAACACATGAGGGTGAGAGGAATAGAAGGATATGACGATGGGGTGAGATGGAGAGAACGTGGGAGGAGGCTCGTGTGGAGCAGAAACATCAGCACGGAGAAGATGGGCTGAATGGCCTGTTTCTGTGCCGCATATATGAAATCCTGTGTAATCAAATCCTGTCTATGTCACTGTACGACAGTCCAAAGTGGCTTCTCTTATCCAGGAGTAACGGAGCTAGTTTTAATTCTGTTCCCCTACAACCCTCCCTATCTCTGTAACCTCCTCCAGCCCCAGAACCCTCCCTATCTCTGTAACCTCCTCCAGCCCCTATAATCATCCCTATCCCTGTAACCTGCTCCAGCCCCTACATCTCTCCCTATCTCTGTAACCTCCTCCAGACCCTACAATCCTCCCTATCTCTGTAAACTGCTCTAGCCCCTACAACCCTCCCTATCTCTGTAACCTCCTCCAGCCCCAGAACCCTCCCTATCTCTGTAACCTCCTTAAGACCCTACAACCCTCCCTATCTCTGTAACCTCCTCCAGCCCCAGAACCCTCCCTATCTCTGTAACCACCTCCAGACACTACAACGCTCCCTATCTCTGTAACCTCCTCCAGACCCTACAACCCTCCCTATCTCTGTAACCTCCTCCAGCCCCTACAACCCTCCCTATCTCTGTAAACTCCACCTGACCCTACAATCCTCCCTATTTCTGTAACCGGCTCCAGCCCCTACAACCCTCCCTATCTCTGTAACCTCCTCCAGACACTACAATCCTCCCTATCTCTGCAACATCCTCCAGACCCTACAACCCTCCCTATCTCTGTAACCTCCGCCTGACCCTACAATCCTCCCTATCTCTGTAACCGGCTCCAGCCCCTACAACCCTCCCTATCTCTGTAACTTCCTCCAGACCCTAAAACCCTCCCTAACTCTGTAACCTGCTCTAGCCCCTACAACGCTCCCTACCTCTGTAACCTCCTCCAGACCCAACAACCCTCCCTATCTCTGTAACCTCCTCCAGACACTGCAATCCTCCCTATCTCTGTCACCTCCTCCAGACAATACAACCCTCCCTATCTCTGTAACCTGCTCCAGCCCCTACAACCCTCCCTATCTCTGTAACCTCCTCCAGACCCTGCAACACTCCGAGATCTCTGTGCTTCTCCAATTCCGGCCACTTGAGCATCCCCTGATTCTCATCGCTCCACCATTGGCGGCCCTGCCTTCAGCTTCCTGGGGCCCTGAGCGCTGGAATTCCCTCTCTAAACCTCTCGGCCACTTTCTCTCTCTCTCTCTCGTCTTTTATGAAAATGTACATCTTTGACTGTTGAGGCGCTGTCCTAATATCTCCTTTTGTAGCTCAATGTCAAAATCTGTCTAATTTAGGCTCCTGTGAAGCTCTTTGTGGATGTTTTACTATGTTAGAAATGCTATACAAATGCAGTCATTGTTTCTTAATGTAACTGGACTCTGATTGTAACAGATTCTGGCTAAATATTCATTTACCTGCGACTGTGAACCATGTATGGAAACCATCCTATAACCAACTTTTAGAAATCACTCGGGTTCAATATTTAATCACATCTCAATGTGATTACCTGAGTTTGAATTTTGTCAACATCAGTTATTGGCCAGACCAACAGGAGTAGAAACTGTCAGAAGGTTTTTTTATCCCCTTCCCCCACCCTCCAGCCCACCAATTGCTAGTCATAAGTCACTGTTAAAGACGAAAGCAGATGTTAATAGTGGCATTAAGGGCAGATACAGAATGTGTTAATAGCAGAACAACCGCATGGTTCTGCTATTAACACATTCTGTATCTGACCTTCATGCCATTGTTAACACCTGCTTTCATTTTTAACACAAACATTAACACTCCCTTTGTCTTGTGTCCATGAACATCTTTGTCAAATCTCACCTGAGCTCTCACCTAAACCTGTCCTTCTATCTTGCTTCTCCCAGCCCCCCTCCCTCTCTTAAACAATATTAAAAAAAACCATCACATTTCTACATCTCTTCAGCTCTGGAGAAGAGACATTCGCACTTGAAATGTTACACAAAAACAGAAACATCTGGAAAAACTCAGCAGGTCTGTCAGCATCGGCGGAGAAGAGCAAATTTAATATTTCAAGTCCTCAAATGTTGAAATGTTAATTCTGTTTTTTCTCTGCACAGGGCACTGCCAAACCTGCTGAGTTTCTATAGCATGTTCTGTTTCTGCCAGGAGATAAGTTGGATGTGCCCCCAAATCCGGTGCGAATACTGCGGGGGTTTGGTCAGAATATTGGGAGCGCTCACCCAGTCACATGTAATGATTTGATGTTGCCTCAGTCAGTCTGTTCACTTTCTAGTGTTCACTTCTTAACAGTTAAATCTTCAAGACAGCGGTGATGTCAACTCTGGATGAAAAGCAACTCAGTTTAACATACATCCTGGGTACCGTGTAATATAACTCACACGGAAAAGGTAGACAATATACCAGGGAACAGCTCCTCTAAGCTCAGAAGTCACAGGACATTCGGGAGTCCAACATCTACAGATACTTTGCTGGATCAACTCCAGCCTACAATAAGCCAGGCTGTCTGAATCGATAACTGTAATCGTCACTGTACGATTGATGCCTGAGTAACAACCTTGCATTTGGACTACACACTCCAGCCTGAATCGCGGGGAGTTATTTAACAGCGTGTGCAGGTTTCCCCCAACACTTTCACAGAGTGCAAATAAGACCACTCACTGGAAGTTGCCCCCCTTAGGTTAGCAAGCAAGGCAAAAATCAAACCAAAAACTAGGGATTATTTATGGAGGGATAGAATTGAAAAGTAGGGAAGTAACGTTAAACCTGCATCAGAATTTGGTTGCACCACACTGAGCAGGTCTGGTCACCATATTACCGAAAGGACATAGAGATACTGGAGAGGGTGCAGGAAAGATTCACAATGATAATCCCAGAAATGTGAAGGTAAACATACGAGGACAGGACTGACGGGTTGGGTCTATGTTCTCTAGAAAAGAGAAAGCGAAGGGAGTGACCTAATCGAGGTATTTAAAATTCAGAAAGGTTTTTGATGGAGTGGATAGAGAGGGAGTGTTTCCTCTGGTGGGAGGGGAGACCAAAAATAAGGGGTCATCAATATAAGATCGTCACTAATAAATCCAATGGGGAAATCCGGAGAAACCGTTTTACCCAGAGAATGGGGAGAATGTGGAACTCGGTCCCACAGGGAGTGGTCAAGGTGAATAGTGTCGATGTATTTAAGGGGGAAGCTGGATAAACACATGAGGGTGAGAGGAATAGAAGGATATGACGATGGGGTGAGATGGAGAGAACGTGGGAGGAGGCTCGTGTGGAGCAGAAACATCAGCACGGAGAAGATGGGCTGAATGGCCTGTTTCTGTGCCGCATATATGAAATCCTGTGTAATCAAATCCTGTCTATGTCACTGTACGACAGTCCAAAGTGGCTTCTCTTATCCAGGAGTAACGGAGCTAGTTTTAATTCTGTTCCCCTACAACCCTCCCTATCTCTGTAACCTCCTCCAGCCCCAGAACCCTCCCTATCTCTGTAACCTCCTCCAGCCCCTATAATCATCCCTATCCCTGTAACCTGCTCCAGCCCCTACAACTCTCCCTATCTCTGTAACCTCCTCCAGACCCTACAATCCTCCCTATCTCTGTAAACTGCTCTAGCCCCTACAACCCTCCCTATCTCTATAACCTCCTCCAGCCCCAGAACCCTCCCTATCTCTGTAACCTCCTTAAGACCCTACAACCCTCCCTATCTCTGTAACCTCCTCCAGCCCCAGAACCCTCCCTATCTCTGTAACCACCTCCAGACACTACAACGCTCCCTATCTCTGTAACCTCCTCCAGACCCTACAACCCTCCCTATCTCTGTAACCTCCTCCAGCCCCTACAACCCTCCCTATTTCTGTAAACTCCACCCCATCTCTGTAACCACCTCCAGACACTACAATCCTCCCTATCTCTGTAACATCCTCCAGACCCTACAACCCTCCCTATCTCTGTAAACTCCACCTGACCCTACAATCCTCCCTATTTCTGTAACCGGCTCCAGCCCCTACAACCCTCCCTATCTCTGTAACCTCCTCCAGACACTACAATCCTCCCTATCTCTGCAACATCCTCCAGACCCTACAACCCTCCCTATCTCTGTAACCTCCGCCTGACCCTACAATCCTCCCTATCTCTGTAACCGGCTCCAGCCCCTACAACCCTCCTTATCTCTGTAACTTCCTCCAGACCCTAAAACCCTCCCTAACCCTGTAACCTGCTCTAGCCCCTACAACGCTCCCTACCTTTGTAACCTCCTCCAGACCCAACAACCCTCCCTATCTCTGTAACCTCCTCCAGACACTACAATCCTCCCTATCTCTGTCACCTCCTCCAGACAATACAACCCTCCCTATCTCTGTAACATGCTCCAGCCCCTACAACCCTCCCTATCTCTGTAACCTCCTCCAGACCCTGCAACACTCCGAGTTCTCTGTGCTTCTCCAATTCCGGCCACTTGAGCATCCCCCGATTCTCATCGCTCCACCATTGGCGGCCCTGCCTTCAGCTTCCTGGGGCCCTGAGCGCTGGAATTCCCTCTCTAAACCTCTCGGCCACTTTCTCTCTCTCTCTCTCGTCTTTTATGAAAATGTACATCTTTGACTGTTGAGGCGCTGTCCTAATATCTCCTTTTGTAGCTCAATGTCAAAATCTGTCTAATTTAGGCTCCTGTGAAGCTCTTTGTGGATGTTTTACTATGTTAGAAATGCTATACAAATGCAGTCATTGTTTCTTAATGTAACTGGACTCTGATTGTAACAGATTCTGCCTAAATATTCATTTACCTGCGACTGTGAACCATGTATGGAAACCATCCTTTAACCAACTTTTAGAAATCATTCGGGTTCAATATTTAATCACATCTCAATGTGATTACCTGAGTTTGAATTTTGTCAACATCAGTTATTGGCCAGAACAATGGGAGTAGAAACTGTCAGAAGGTTTTTTTTCCCCCTTCCCCCACCCTCTACCCCCACCAATTGCTAGTCATAAGTCACTGTTAAAGACGAAAGCAGGTGTTAATAGTGGCATTAAGGGCAGATACAGAATGTGTTAATAGCAGAACAACCGCATGGTTCTGCTATTAACACATTCTGTATCTGACCTTCATGCCATTGTTAACACCTGCTTTCATTTTTAACACAAACATTAACACTCCCTTTGTCTTGTGTCCATGAACATCTTTGTCAAATCTCACCTGAGCTCTCACCTAAACCTGTCCTTCTATCTTGCTTCTCCCAGCCCCCCTCCCTCTCTTAAACAATATTAAAAAAAACCATCACATTTCTACATCTCTTCAGCTCTGGAGAAGAGACATTCGCACTTGAAATGTTACACAAAAACAGAAACATCTGGAAAAACTCAGCAGGTCTGTCAGCATCGGCGGAGAAGAGCAAATTTAATATTTCAAGTCCTCAAATGTTGAAATGTTAATTCTGTTTTTTCTCTGCACAGGGCACTGCCAAACCTGCTGAGTTTCTATAGCATGTTCTGTTTCTGCCAAGAGATAAGTTGGATGTGCCCCCAAATCTGGTGCGAATACTGGGGGGGTTTGGTCAGAATATTGGGAGCGCTCACCCAGTCACATGTAATGATTTGATGTTGCCTCAGTCAGTCTGTTCACTTTCTAGTGTTCACTTCTTAACAGTTAAATCTTCAAGACAGCGGTGATGTCAACTCTGGATGAAAAGCAACTCAGTTTAACATACATCCTGGGTACCGTGTAATATAACTCACACGGAAAAGGTAGACAATATACCAGGGAACAGCTCCTTTAAGCTCAGAAGTCACAGGACAGTCGGGAGACCGACATCTACAGATACTTTGTTGGATCAACTCCAGCCTACAATAAGCCAGGCTGTCTGAATCGATAACTGTAATCGTCACTGTACGATTGATGCCTGAGTAATAACCTTGCATTTGGACTACACACTCCAGCCTGAATCGCGGGGAGTTATTTAACAGCGTGTGCAGGTTTCCCCCAACACTTTCACAGAGCGCAAATAAGACCACCCACTGGAAGTTGCCCCCTCAGGTTAGCAAGCAAGGCAAAAATCAAACCAAAAACTAGGGATTATTTCTGGAGGGATAGAATTGAAAAGTAGTGAAGTAACGTTAAACCTGCATCAGAATTTGGTTGCACCACACGGAGCAGGTCTGGTCACCATATTACCGAAAGGACGTAGAGATACTGGAGAGGGTGCAGGAAAGATTTACAATGATGATCCCAGAAATGTGAGGGTAAACATATGAGGACAGGACTGACGGGCTGGGTCTATGTTCTCTAGAAGAGAGAAAGCGAAGGGAGTGACCTAATCGTGGTATTTAAAATTCAGAAAGATTTTTGATGGAGTGGATAGAGAGGGAGTGTTTCCTCTGGTGGGAGGGGAGACCAGAAATAAGGGGTCATCAATATAAGATCGTCTCTAATAAATCCAATGGGGAATTCTGGAGAAACCGCTTTACCCAGAGAGTGGGGAGAATGTGGAACTCGCTCCCACAGGGAGTGGTCAAGGTGAATAGTGTCGAGGTATTTAAGGGGGACGCTGGATAAACACATGAGGGAGAATGGAATACAAGGGTATGACGATGGGGTGAGATGGAGAGAACGTGGGAGGAGGCTCGTGTGGAGCAGACACACCAGCACAGAGAAGATGGGCTGAATGGCCTGTTTCTGTGCCGCTTATATGAAATCCTGTGTAATCAAATCCTGTCTATGTCACTGTATGACAGTCCAAAGTGGCTTCGATTATCCAGGAGTAACGGAGCTAGTTTTAATTCTGTTCCCCTACAATCCTCCCTATCTCTGTAACCTGCTCCAGCCCCAGAACCCTCCTTATCTCTGTAACCTCCTCCAGACCCTACAATCCTCCCTATCTCTGTAACCGGCTCCAGCCCCTACAACCCTCCCTATCTCTGTAACCTCCTCCAGACCCTACAATCCTCCCTATCTCTGTAACCTCCTCCAGACCCTACAACCCTCCTATCTCTGTGACCTTTTCCAGACCCTACAAACCTCCTGATCTCTGTAACCTCCTCCAGCCCCAGAACCCTCCCTATCTCTGTAACCTCCTCCAGACCATACAATCCTCCCTATCTCTGTAACCTCCTCCAGACCCTACAACCCTCCCTATCTCTGTAACCTGCTCCAGCCCCTACAACCCTCCCTATCTCTGTAACCTCCTCCAGCCCCAGAACCTGCCCTATCTCTGTAACCTCCTCCAGACCCTACAACCCTCCCTATCTCTGTAACCTCCTCCAGACACTACAATCCTCCCTATCTCTGTAACATCCTCCAGACCCTACAGCCCTCCCTATCTCTGTAACCTGCTCCAGCCCCTACAACCCTCCCTATCTCTGTAACCTCCTCCAGACCCTGCAACACTCCGAGATCTCTGTGCTTCTCCAATTCCGGCCACTTGAGCATCCCCCGATTCTCATCGCTCCACCATTGGCGGCCCTGCCTTCAGCTTCCTGGGGCCCTGAGCGCTGGAATTCCCTCTCTAAACCTCTCTGCCACTTTCTCTCTCTCTCTCTTCGTCTTTTATGAAAATGTACATCTTTGACTGTTGATGCGCTGTCCTAATATCTCCTTTTGTAGCTCAATGTCAAAATCTGTCTAATTTAGGCTCCTGTGAAGCTCTTTGTGGATGTTTTACTATGTTAGAAATGCTATACAAATGCAGTCATTGTTTCTTAATGTAACTGCACTCAGATTGTAACAGATTCTGGCTAAATATTCATTTACCTGCGACTGTGAACCATGAATGGAAACCAATTCTTTAACCAACTTTTAGAATTCACTCAGGTTCAATATTTAATCACATCTCAATGTGATTACCCGAGTTTGAATTTTGTCAACATCGGTTATTGGCCAGAACAATGGGAGTAGAAACTGTCAGAAGGTTTTTTTTCCCCCTTCCCCCACCCTCTACCCCCACCAATTGCTAATCAGAAGTCACTGTTAAAGACGAAAGCAGGTGTTAATAGTGGCATTAAGGGCAGATACAGAATGTGTTAATAGCAGAACAACCGCATGGTTCTGCTATTAACACATTCTGTATCTGACCTTCATGCCATTGTTAACACCTGCTTTCATTTTTAACACAAACATTAACACTCCCTTTGTCTTGTGTCCATGAACATCTTTGTCAAATCTCACCTGAGCTCTCACCTAAACCTGTCCTTCTATCTTGCTTCTCCCACCCCCCTCCCTCTCTTAAACAATATTAAAAAAAATCATCACATTTCTACATCTCTTCAGCTCTGGAGAAGAGACATTCGCACTTGAAATGTTACACAAAAACAGAAACATCTGGAAAAACTCAGCAGGTCTGTCAGCATCGGCGGAGAAGAGCAAATTTGATGTTTCAAGTCCTCAAATGTTGAAATGTAAACTCTGTTTTTTCTCTGCACAGGGCACTGCCAAACCTGCTGAGTTTCTATGGCATGTTCTGTTTCTGCCAGGAGATATGTTGGATGTGCCCCCAAATCTGATGCTAATACTGGGGGGGGTTGGTCAGAATATCGGGAGCGCTCACCCAGTAACATTTAATGATTTGAGGTTGTCTCGGTCAGTCTGTTCCCTTTCTAGTGTTCACTTCTTAACAGTTAAATCTTCAAGACAGCGGTGATGTCAACTCTGGATAAGAAGCAACTCAGTTTAACATACATCCTGGGTACCGTGTAATATAACTCACACGGAAAAGGTAGACAATATACCAGGGAACAGCTCCTCTAAGCTCAGAAGTCACAGGACAGTCGGGAGTCCAACATCTACAGATACTTTGTTGGATCAACTCCAGCCTACAATAAGCCAGGCTGTCTGAATCGATAACTGTAATCGTCACTGTACGATTGATGCCTGAGTAATAACCTTGCATTTGGACTACACACTCCAGCCTGAATCGCGGGGAGTTATTTAACAGCATGTGCAGGTTTCCCCCAACACTTTCACAGAGCGCAAATAAGACCACTCACTGGAAGTTGCCCCCTTAGGTTAGCAAGCAAGGCAAAAATCAAACCAAAAACTAGGGATTATTTCTGGAGGGATAGAATTGAAAAGTAGGGAAGTAACGTTAAACCTGCATCAGAATTTGGTTGCACCACACTGAGCAGATCTGGTCAACATATTACCGAAAGGACATAGAGATACTGGAGAGGGTGCAGGAAAGATTTACAATGATGATCCCAGAAATGTGAGGGTAAACATATGAAGACAGGACTGAGGGGCTGGATCTATGTTCTCTAGAAAAGAGAAAGCGAAGGGAGTGACCTAATCGAGGTATTTAAAATTCAGAAAGGTTTTTGATGGAGTGGATACAGCGGGACTGTTTCCTCTTGTTGGGAGGGGAGACCAGAAATAGGGGGCCATCAATATAAGATCGTCACTAATAAATCCAATGGGGAATTCCGGAGAAACCGCTTTACCCAGAGAGTGGGGAGAATGTGGAACTCGCTCCCACAGGGAGTGGTCGAGGTGAATAGTGTCGATGTATTTAAAGGGGAAGCTGGATAAACACAAGAGGGAGAGAGGAATAGAAGGATATGACTTTGGGGTGAGATGGAGAGATGGTGGGAAGAGGCTCGTGTGGAGCAGAATCACCAGCACGGAGGAGATGGGCTGAATGGCCTGTTTCTGTGCCGCGTATATGAAATCCTGTGTAATCAAATCCTGTCTATGTCACTGTACGACAGTCCAAAGTGGCTTCTCTTATCCAGGAGTAATGGAGCTAGTTTTAATTCTGTTCCCCTACAACCCTCCCTATCTCTGTAACCTCCTCTAGCCCCTACAACCCTCCCTATCTCTGTAACATCCTGCAGCCCCTACAATCCTCCCTATCTCTGTAACCTGCTCCAGCCTCTACAACCCTCCCTATCTCTGTAACCTCCTCCAGACCCTACAACACTCCGAGATCTCTGTGCTTCTCCAATTCCGGCCACTTGAGCATCCCCCGATTCTTATCGCTCCACCATTGGCGGCCCTGCCTTCAGCTTCCTGGGGCCCCAAGCTCTGGAATTCCCTCTCTAAGCCTCTCTGCCACTTTCTCTCTCTCTCTCGTCTTTAATGAAAACGTACATCTTTGACTGTTGATGCTCAGTCCTAATATCTCCTTTTGTAGCTCGATGTCAAAATCTGTCTAATTTAAGCTCCTGTGAAGCGCTTTGTGGATGTTTTACTGTGTTAGAAATGCTATACAAATGCAGTCATTGTTTCTTAATGTAACTGGACTCTGATTGTAATAGATTCTGGCCAAATATTCATTCACCTGCGACTGTGAACCATGTATGGAAACCAATTCTTTAACCAACTGTTAGAATTCACTCGGGTTCAATATTTAATCATATCTCAATGTGATTACCCGAGTTTGAATTTTGTCTACATCAGTTATTGGCCAGAACAATGGGAGCAGAAACTGTCAGAAGGTTTTTTTTCCCCCTTCCCTCACCAATTGCTAGTCTGCAACTTGTTCCCATGTTTTGCTTTCAGAAGTCACTGTTAAAGACGAAAGCAGGTGTTAATACTGGCATTAAGGTCAGATACAGAATGTGTTAATAGCAGAACAACCGCATGGTTCTGCTATTAACACATTCTGTATCTGACCTTCATGCCTTTGTTAACACCTGCTTTCGTCTTTAACACAATCATTAACACTCCCTTTGTCTTGTATCCATGAACATCTTTGTCAAATCTCACCTGAGCTCTCACCTCAACCTGTCCTTCTATCTTGCTTCTCCCAGCCCCCCTCCCTCTCTTAAACAATATTAAAAAGAACCATCACATTTCTACATCTCTTCA
The DNA here is from genome assembly GCF_017639515.1 of Carcharodon carcharias. Classification (NCBI taxonomy): domain Eukaryota; kingdom Metazoa; phylum Chordata; class Chondrichthyes; order Lamniformes; family Lamnidae; genus Carcharodon; species Carcharodon carcharias. The sequence continues at coordinate 269,410 of NC_054495.1, forward strand.
GTTCTGGAGAAGAGACATTCGCACTTGAAATGTTATACAAAAACAGAAATACCTGGAAAAACTCAGCAGGTCTGTCAGCATCGGCGGAGAAGAGCAAAGTTGATGTTTCAAGTCCTCAAATGTTGAAATGTGAACTCTGTTTTTTCTCTGCACAGGGCACTGCCAAACCTGTTGAGTTTCTCTAGCACGTTCTGTTTCTGCCAGGAGATATGTTGGATGTGCCCCCAAATCTGGTGCGAATACTGGGGGGTTTGGTCAGAATATCGGGAGCGCTCACCCAGTAACATTTAATGATTTGAGGTTGTCTCGGTCAGTCTGTTCCCTTTCTAGTGTTCACTTCTTAACAGTTAAATCTTCAAGACAGCGGTGATCTCAACTCTGGATGAGAAGCAACTCAGTTTAACATACATCCTGGGTACCGTGTAATATAACTCACACGGAAAAGGTAGACAATATAGCAGGGAACAGCTCCTTTAAGCTCAGAAGTCACAGGACAGTCGGGAGTCCAACATCTACAGATATTTTGTCGGATCAACTCCAGCCCACAATAAGCCAGGCTGTCTGAATCGATAACTGTAATCGTCACTGTACGAATGATGCCTGAGTAATAACCTTGCATTTGGACTACACACTCCAGCCTGAATCGCAGGGAGTTATTTAACAGCGTGTGCAGGTTTCCCCCAACACTTTCACAGAGCGCAAATAAGACCACCCACTGGAAGTTGCCCCCTTAGGTGAGCAAGACAAGGCAAAAATCAAACCAAAAACTAGGGATTATTTCTGGAGGGATAGAATTGAAAAGTAGGGAAGTAACATTAAACCTGCATCAGAATTTGGTTGCACCGCACTGAGCAGGTCTGGTCACCATATTACCGAAAGGACATAGAGATACTGGAGAGAGTGCAGGGAGGGAGACGAGGCAACTATTTCCATCTATGGCGAAACCTCAACCAGGGGCTGGAGGAAGTTTTGATCAGCGATTTTAAAAAGATAAATAAATGAATTTTTAAAAGCTCATTTTCCACATGTCCCTGCTCATGTGACAGAATCACATGTTTGCCTTATTTTTGAAGCCTTTATTTTTAACGATAAAGCTCTTCGGCTGCTGGAGGTGGCTCTGCACCCTCAGGGAGCTTTCCCGCTGGCTGGCCGTTCATTGGAAATTGGTTAATTGGCCTCTAACTTGCAGTCGGCGAGCTGTTGCTCGGTCATTCCCGGGCCCTCCTGCCGCACCCGCCCAGAAATAGGAGCAGGAGTAGGTCATTCAGCCCCCCGAGCCCTGCTGGGCCACTCAATGAGATCATGGCTGATCCGAATATGGCACTTTCCAGTCTGCCCCTCCACAACCCTTGACCCCCTTGTCGATCAAAAATCTGTCTTAACTCGGTCTTGGACATAGTCAATGACCCAACATCCATACTCTCGGGGTGGTGGGGGGTGGGGGGTGGTGGGGAGAGAGAATTCCACAGGCTAGCTCCCCTCTGAGAGAAGAAATTCCTCATCTTCGTCTTCAATGGGAGATCCCTCATTCCGAAACTGTGCTCCCTGGTTCTAGATTCCCCCACGAGGAGGGGAAACATCCTCCCAGTATCCAACCTGTCGAAGCCCCCTCGGAATCGGATATGTTTCAATTAAAGTCACCCCTCGTTCTTCTAAACTCTAATGGGTACAGGCCCAACCTGCTCAACCTGACCTCCTAAGACAAACCCCCTTCATCCCGGGAATCAGCCGAGTGAACCTTCTCTGAACGGCCTCCAATGCAAGCCTGTCCCTCCTTAAGTAAGGAGGCCAGAATTGTACACAGCGCTCCAGGTGCAGTCTCAGCAACGCCCCGTACAGCAGTAGCAAGGCTTCCCACCTCTTATGCTCCATCCCCCTCACAAAGTAGGCCAACATACCAATTCCTTACCGAGTTCGGACCCTCTGCTCCTAATTCCTCAAGTGTAGCCGTCTCCTCACCAGGCCCCGGACTTGGTGTTAGGGGGTCAGCCGAGCCGGCTGCTTCCACTGGAAGACACAACACCAAAATTTGAAGGTTAAGGTTCTGAGGGAAAGGGAAGAAAGAGCCTGCATTTACCTAGCGCCTTTCCCCACCTCAGGACGCCCCAAAGCGTTTCACAGCCAAGGAACGACTTTTTTCTTTGGGTGACTGTTGTAATGGAGGAAGCACGGCAATATGCCAACTTGTGTACAGCAAGCTCCCACAAACAGCAATGCGAAAATGTCCCAGGTCAACTGTTCTTTCCTCAATGACGTTAGTTGAGGTCGCTTTTTGGAAGAAGATCAGGTCGGGGGTTGGTTGGGGTTGGGATTGGGGTTGGGTGGGGGGGGTGGCAGGGGGGTAGCGCGAGGAGGGGGTGTGTTCTCCCTAGGGGTCTGGGCCCAATATTTATCCCCCAGCCAACATCACTGATCTGGGTCATTATCACGTTGCTGTTTCTGGGATCTTGCTGTGAGCAAATTGGCTGCCGCATTTCCTACATTACAATGGCGGCCACACTTCAAAGAAAAAACGTCCTTCATTGGCTGAGGTCAAGATAGGCGCTAGAAAAATGCAAGTGGGTCTTCCTCAGGTTTCCTATTTCTCTTTTAACCTCTTCCTTTGCCTCATTTTTAGGTTGCCTCATTCACTTTCTCCGCTCTGCTTCTCGCTTTCTTTCTCTCATTCCCTTTATCTCTCTTGTCTCTTCGTCTTGCTGCCTTCCTCTCTATCTCTGTTTCTCTCTTTACCTGTCCCCTCTTGTTCTCAGCCCACACCCCACCCACCCCCCTCACCGCCATCTCTCAATTTTCCTATTTCTTTATCTATCTCTCTCGCTTTCTCTTTCTCTCCTTTCCTCTTTCCCTCATTCTCTCTTTTCCTCTGCTTCTCTGGCTCTTTCCCTTTCTTTATCCGTTTCTCTCTCTCTTTCTCCGCACCCGGTACTTGGCTCCAGGTCTTACAGACGTAGACGGTGTGTCTCTCGTCCTCTTCCAGCACCTTGACCAGTCCCTCCCTCAGGGCCCAGGGAGCCACTCTCGTCTTCCCCGGCTTCCTGTCCGAATACAGCCGCATCCACTGCCAGTAACACAGGGCCCCGTAGGCCACGATACCCAGCACCAACTTCAGGGGATTCACTGGCCAGCTCCACATGACCCAGAATGGGAGGGTGGTGGGTGTGTGTGTGGGGGGTTGCCGCGAGAATGTCAAGGGGGCTGGAGCAGGACAGTGGGTGGGTCCAAGGCAGGGGGGGTCAGTCAGTCAGTCCTTTGGCATCCGATTCAGCAAGGAGCCTCCCCAGTCATGAGCGAGTCAGTCCATCCGAATCGAGGGTGGATCTGAATCTTCTGGGCCACGCTCTTGAGGAATCCCGGTGGCTTGGGATCATCGAGCGGTGACCCTCTCTGACCCCAGGGGTCTCCAGGGCAATAGGTCGGGCCCTCCAAAAGGCATGGCCTCCATTGTGAGGTCATGAAAGAATGGCCCCTGCCTCAGCTCGGCCCATTGTTACTCAAACAGGGAACATCCATCTCCCTTTCGGATTCTCTCTCTTGCCTCTTAGTCAGATCATGGGTTCAATTCGCACTCCTGAGACCTGGGCCCCATAACCCAGGGCTAAAGTTCCACTGTTAAGACTGAGGGAGCTCGGCAACATCAGAGGGACAGCACGGAGAGAGCTATACTCTGTATCTAATCCCGTGCTGTACCTGTCCTGGGAGTGTTTGATGGGGACAGTGTAGAGGGAGCTTTACTCTGTATCTAACCCCGTGCTGTACCTGTCCTGGGAGTGTTTGATGGGGATAGTGTAGAGGGAGCTTTACTCTGTATCTAACCCTGTGCTGTACCTGTTCTGGGAGTGTTTGATGGGTGCCTGAAATGGAAGTACAATTAATTTCCTTGCAGCAACAGTCCTCGCTTCTAATGACTACATAATGTTTTTACAATCCAGGCTTAAAAAATGTTTGAACTGGAAGAGTTAATGGATTATGAGCCAAGGGTTTGTTGACACTATGTTAATTCCTCAAGCATTTGATCAGAGTCTCGTTCATCAACAGGGACTTTCACTCAGGTGGTTTTCCCGTACTTCCTCCTTCATCAAGCTGTCACTGGAATGTTCCGGAATTTCCACGCACAGCTGCACCAATAGACAGGAACTAAGCCGTGGCAAGCAACAACAACTTGAATTTAGACAGCACGACTGATTCCTGGGATGAGGGGATTATCCTATGAGGAATGGTTGGACAAGCTGGGCAGGTATCCATTGGAGTTTAGAAGAACGAGAGGTGATCTTATTGAAACAGATTAGATCCTGAGCAGGGATAGGAGCTGACATGACAGGGTGAGGGAATCTAGAACCGGGCGACGCAGGGTTGAAAATAAGGAGTCTCCCATTTAAGACAGTGATGAAGAGATTTGTTTTCCCCTCAGAGGGTCGTGTGTCTCTGGAATTCTGGAATTTGGAATGGTGGAGGCCGGGTCATTGGATATATTGAAGGCAGAGGTAGATATATTCTTGACCAAAAAGGGAGTCAAAGATATTCAAGGGATAGGCAGGAATGTGGAGTTGAGGCCACAATCAGATCAGCCATGATCTTATTGAGTGACAGAGTAGGCTCGAGGGGCCAAATGGCCTACTTCTGCTCCTCATTCGTATGTTCGTATGTAGATAGCAATTCACGAGGGCAATTATCAGACAGAATTTGACCCCCGAGACACATAAGGGGATATTAGGGACAGGAGATCTAAAGATCCGTCACAGAGGCTGGTGTTTAAGGAGCATCTTAAAGGAGAGGAGAGAGAGAGAGAGAGAGAGATGGAGAGATTTAGGGAGGGAACTCCAGAGATGAAGGCACGGCCGCCAATGGCAGAGCGATGGGAATCGGTAGGGGTTAACCCTGTCACCAGTCCCACGACAGGCTTTCAGAGATTTTCGGTGCCCAGTGTTGCAGATTAACTCTTCAACCAACACCCAGCCCCCTGCCCCCACCAGTCACCTCTACAGTGTCAACTTTGTCCAGCAGAGAAAAGGGGTGAAGCCTCTTTTCCCAGAATTATTGCTCTGCCCTCCTCTCCTGAGGCTGCTAATCCTTCAAGGGGTTGAGTTCCAAAGGGCCCTCCAGTCATGAGAGCATGGGTACTGACGGTATCTTTGCAATGACAGAGTGTCAAACAAGCAGGGGAAATCCTGCAGGGATAGTTGCCACATGTAGTAACGTGGAGTTAACACAGCATGGTAGAGGGATACACTCTACAGAGAACCCTCTTCACATGTTTCCCACTATATCTTTTATTCTTTCACGGGAGTGGGCTCCGTTGGCTGGGCCATCATTTATTTCCCATCCCTAATTGCCCCTTGAGAAGGTGGTGGTGAGCTGCCTCCTTGAACCGCTGCAGTCCATGCGGTGTAGGTACACCCACAGTGCTGTTAGGGAGGGAGTTCCAGGATTTTGACCAAGCGACAGTGAAGGAACGGCCGATATATTTCCAAGTCAGGGTGGTGGGTTACTTGTAGGAGAATTTGCAGGTGGAGGTGCTCCCCTGTGTCTGCTGCCCTTGTCCCTCTAGATGGTAGTGGCCGTAGTTTTGAAGGTGCTGTCTAAGGAGCCTTGGTGAGTTGCTGCAGTGCATCTTGTAGATGGTACACACACTGCTGCTACTGTGTATCGGAGGTGGAGGGAGTGAATGTTTGTGGATGGGGTGTCAATCAAGTGGGGCTGCTTTGTCTTGGATGGTGTTGAACTTCTTGAGTGTTGTGGGAGCTGCACTCATCCAGGCAAGTGGGGAGTGTTCCATCACACTCCTGACTTGTGCCTTGTGGACAGTGGACAAACTTTGGGGAATCAGGAGGTGAGTTACTCGCCGCAGGATTCCCAGCCTCTGACCTGCTCTTGTAGCCACAGTATTTATATGGCTAGCCCAGTTCAGTTTCTGGTCAATGGTAAACCCTGGGGTGCTGATCGTGGGGGATTCAATGATGGTGATGCCATTGAATGTCAAAGGAAGATGGTTCAATTCTCTCTCTTGTTGGAGATGGTGGTTGCATGGCACTTGTGTGGCACGAATGTTACTTGCCACAGGTCAGCCCAAGCCTGGATGTTGTAGGAAGAAACAAAACTCAGAGAACTCTGATGGCTGGTGACTGTGAGAGATTTCAGTTCACCCTCAGTTATTGACTAGGCCAGGCAGCAACACCACAGCCAATTCCCAATTTCACTTCCTAGTCCAGGGTTGCAGGAGATTCCGAGTCCTGGAGAGAGAAAAGCCCTGTTTCTCAAAGATCCCCTCATCAACTAAAGCCGCCCACACAGCCCCCCCCCACCCCCGCAGCTCAGATTTCCCCCAGCCCCTCGACACACACACCGACTCCTCCCCCGCTTCCCTTTGGATCCGGGCCTTCAGGCTTCCTATTGACAGCTAAGCCTAAAATCCCTCCTTAGCAACTGTCAGAACAGGAGGAGGCCATTCAGCCCCTCAAGCCTGCTCCGCCATTCAATGAGATCATGGCTGATCTGTGACCTAATTCTGTATAAACCGCCTTTGACCCCCATCCTTTAATATCTTTTCTTCACAAAAACCTATCAGTGTCAGGTTCATAACTAACAATTTGATCCAGCATCATTTGTGGAAGGGAGGTCCAAACATCCCCCACCCTTTGTGTGTGGGAGTGTTTCCTAATTTCACTCCTGAAAGGTCGGCCTCTCATTTTTAGACTCTGCCCCCGAGTCCCAGACTCCTCCAACCAGGGGAAATAGTTTCTCTCTATCGACCCCAATCTGTTCCCCTTAATATCTCAAAACTTTGATCAAATCCCCCCCTTAACGCTCTAACTTCCAGGTAATACAAGCCGAGATTGTGTTTAATCTCTCCTCGTAATTTAACCCTCGGAGTCTTGGTCTCATTCTGGTAAATCGACACTGCGCTCCCTCCGAGGTCAATATATCCTTCCTAAGGTGTGGGGCCCAGAATGTCTCACAGTGACTCCAGGTGTGGTCTAGCCAGGACTTTATATAGGCTGAAGTATGCCAGCTGTGGATCTGCAGCTAACATCTCATCTCTGAATCAGATGATTGTAGGTTTAAAGTCCCACCCCAGAGGCTTGAGTACAAAAGTCAAAGCCAACGCTCCACTGCCAGAACCGAGGGTGTGTCAATGTATGACGGAGTCTGCACCGTCGGAGGGTCAGTACTGAGGGAGTGCTGCACTGTCAGAGGGTCAGTACTGAGGGAGTGCTGCACTTTCAGACGGTCAGTACTGAGGGAGTGCTGCACTGTCAGAGGGTCAGTACTGAGGGAGTGCTGCATTGTCGGAGGGTCAATACTGATGGAGTGCTCTACTGTCAGAGGGTGAGTATTGAGGAAGTGCTGCACTGTTGGACGGTCAGTACTGAGGGAGTGCTGCACTGTCGGAGGGTCAGTACTGAGGGAGTGCTGCACGGTCAGAGGGTCAGTACTGAGGGAGTGCTGCACTTTCAGACAGTCAGTAGAGGGAGTGCTGCACTGCCTGAGGTGCCATCTTTCAGATGAGACATTAAAACTGGGCCCCGTCTGCCATTTCAGGTGGGTGTAAAAGATCCCATGGGCACTATGTTAAAGAAGAGTGGGGAGGTGGGGGGGAGTTATCCCCATGTCCTGGAACCAAAACCACTAAAAAGAAACTGATGACCTTGGTTATCCTCAGATTGATGAAGGATCTTGCTGTGTGCAAGCAAATTGGCTACCAGCTTCCCTGCATTGCAACAGTGAGCAGAGTTCAGAAATTCAAGTACTTCACTGTTTGGCTATAAAGCGCGATGGGACGCCCTCTGGCGGCGAAATGCATGTCCCGCTTTCACTTATTTTCTCGCTGCCTAACAGTGGCGAAGGCGCCTTTAAGAAGTGGGCGGGGCGCGGCCGACGGAAGCTCATGCCTTATATGGCCAGTGACGTGAGTAGAAAGGGACGTCCTCTCGTCGGCTGGTGACACAGATTGAATCATCTTCCTTGATGTAAGTTTCTGGTAACGAGTGAGGGCACTTTGACAAAATCCCTCATTCACCCCTCGCACGTTTTGCAGCCACATTTGGAAGTCTAGTCGTGAATCGAGGAGGCGAAAGCAGCTCTGGTGAGTAGAGATTTAAATATATTATATATATTTTTTTTAGTGAATAAAACAACAGAAAAAAAGTTTAGAATAGTTTTTCAGAAGTTGGTGTTTAACTTTTTCCTACCAGAGAATTTGTTGGTTTGCAATTGGCTATCAAATGGTAAGTAACCTGGTTACTTACATCTGTAAGTCTTTTTTTAACCGTGTTGTGGGAGAAAATAAGTTTTTCCAGAGTTAGTTGGTGAGGTTTTTTAAAGTTGTGCCTGTTGATGGAAGGTGCCACGATCATTTTTTCTTCCGAACTGAACTTTGAGCGGCACACGAAACAACGAGAAAATAGCTGGGGAAAACCAGCAGGTCTGAACGCATCCGTGGAGAGCGAGAGAGAGAGGAGTTAACTTTCGAGACAGCACCACTGACAACGCGGTTTAATGTGCCGTGTCCCAACGCTGGATACAAACTCTCTGTCTCTGCCGCCACAGGTTGATTTTAGGGACCATCGAACAATCGGCACTGTCTACAGGAGAGGGGTTGGGGGTGGTGATGGTGGTGGTGGTGGAGGGAGGTGGGGGGGTGGAGACAAGCAGAATTGATGGCCGCCTTAGAGGAATAATATACTTTCTGTAAGTCAGGGAGTGGGTTTCGTGCAGGCACAGTTCATGGTTCAGTTCCTCCCCACTTATTTTTTTGGAAAAGGTGATATTTTTGAGATGGCCCCTTAGCTGAACACGTGGACTCAGTTTCCAGTTTTGAGGCTTATATTGTGTTGCTTATAGTTTGTAAGAATGATTGATTCATTCATTCGGGATCACTCGGGGTGGCTGGGTTGCTGCCAGTTCTGGTGGTGGGGGAGGGGGGGCGGTTTGAAGAGTTAGAAATGAAAGTTAGATATTGGCGTGTTTGGGGAATTTTGAGTCCAGGAGAGTGTGTGTGTGAGAGAGAGCGTGTGTGTTTGTGTGCGTACGTGAGAGGGTGTGAGAGAGAGAGAAGAGAGAGAGTGTGTGCGTACGTGAGAGGGTGTGTGTGTGTGTGTGAGAGAGAGAGAGTGTGTGTGTGTGTGTGTGTGTGTGAGAGAGAGAGAGAGAGAGTGTGTGTTTATTAAATTCTTTCCATTTGATGCTGTAGTTTTTGGAATTATTTTCTCCCAGAGAGGAACAGGAGAGATTTGGTTTTCTTTTACTCGGGCCCCTCAGGAAGTGCTAGCGCCGCCCTGCAATTGCAAAAAAACAAAAATGCCCCCATGTGACATGAAGGCTGAGGGTAGCTGTGGTTTCTGTGGGGGGGCCTGTAATGGACACTGGGGGAAGATGTTTGATGTGGACAGTGGCACCAGAGTTACTCAGGGAAAGTAGAGCTCCACCCCCCCCCCCGCCCCCCACAACCTCAGGACGTCCCAAAGCCTTTCACAGACTTTTTTTTAATTTGTGTGCGAGCTCACTGTTGTGATGTAGGAAACGCAGCGCACGCAATTTACGCACAGCAAGATCCCACAAACAGCAATGTGATAATGACTCAGATCATCTGGTTTTTTTTTTTCAAATGATGTTGTTTAAGGGATAAATATTGGCCCCCAGGACCACGGGGAGAACTCACTCCCCCCCTACCCTACTTCCAAATAGTGGCCGTGGGATCTCGGATGCCCCCATTGGGCCGAGGTTCAGTCTGGATTGGGAGCTCCTGGTCTTTGTGCTGGGGGCTTGTGCCCACAACCCTGCGAGTCAGAAGCGAGTGAGCGACCGACTGAGACACTGACTCACTTTGCTGGGCCGACAGGGCTTCCGTGGAGGTTGTGTCTCTGCATCCACCGCAGTTAGAAACGAAACAAGATGTTTACAAAAATGAGCTGTTTCGCCTGAGGGCAGTTTTTTTTTTAAATCTGAAGGGTGGCAGACTTCAGTGCAATTTGGATGTGAGATTGACTCTCACTTTACTGCTTTACCCCTCGAACATTGAATGCAAAGTGTCCTGTCCGAGAGAGGGATGTCCTTCTCCTGCTCTGTGACTATGAACACCACCTGGAGTAAGGACTGACTCCTTGTCCCTGTCTCCATGTCCTCCCGTTTACCTTTTTAACGTTTTCCATTTTAATGTTGCGGGGCTAATATTCACACCAACCCACCCCCCCAATCAATATCACTGTTAAATAAAAATCGGATCTGGGTCACTATCGCATTGTCCTTTGTGGGATCTTGCTGTGCGCAAATTGGCTTTTGCTTTTCCCCCCCATTACGATGATGACCCCCCCCCCCCACCCCCCCACTTCATAAATGGAAGGGAGTCATTTGGCTGTGAGGCTGTTTGGGATATCTTGCAGTGGTTAAAGGCGTTACAGAAATGTGAGTTCTTCACCGGATAGACAGCAGGCCATTCCGCCCATCTGCTCGGTGCTGGGGTTTCTGCTCCACACCAGCCTCCTCCCAAACCCCCTCTCCATCTCTCTCACCCCATCCCCATATCCTTCCATTCTTTTCACCCTCATGTGTTTATCCAGCTTCCCCCTTTAAATACATCGACACTATTCACCTCCACCACTTCCTTTGGGAGCGAGTTCCACATTCTCCCCCACTCTCTGGGTAAAGAGGTTTCTCCTGAATTCCCCATTGGATTTATTAGTGACGATTTTATATCGATGGCCCCTAGTTCTAGTCTCCCCCACACACAAGAGGAAACAGTCTGTCTGTATCCAGGTGCGTGTTCCAGAAGGGTCTTGTCAGCAATGCCTACCACAGTCAAATAGCTCGCCAGCCATCACTATTGCGGGAGGGCAGGTAAAAGAGTTGCTGGTGATGGGGGTGGGATATTGTTGACACAAAGGGGTCATTCCAGCAGCCAGACCATGATTTCTATATTCCATCACCCTTCTCCCCACCCCTCCCCCACCCAACCCCAACATCCCCGACTGTAACATAGTCTGAACAGGTTAATTTCTAAACATCCCCACCTTCCTCCGCAGATACACCAGGAGACGATGAAGGACGAGATCAGAGCCGGCGTGGTCTTCCTGGTCAGTTTGGTCAGAAGACGCAGCCAGCTACATCAGGAAAAGATCGAGGAGTTCGGGGAGAAGCTCACTGCAGTACTGTACCGAAAATACCAGAATCACTGGTACCCAGCCAATCCCAGCAAAGGACAAGCATACAGGTAACTAATCGGCAGAGCCACCTAGTACAATGGTTAGGATATTACAGCACAGAAAGAGGCCATTCAGCCCATCTGCTCCATGCCAGTGTTTCTGCTCCACACGAGCCTCCTCCCACCCCCTGTTCATCTCACCCCATCACCATCTGCACCTAAAGTGCTGTAAGCTGCAAGGCTATGGGCCGGGTGCAGGAAGGTGGGATTAGAAAGGGCACCTGGGTGTCCTCAGGCTGGCATGGACAAGAAGGGCCAAAAGGCCTCCTCCTGTGCTGTAACTTTCTATTGTTATATTCCTTACCCCCACCCCCATGTGTTTATCCAGCTCCCCCCTGAAGGAGCATAAAATATTGGACAGCACACCAGGGGGGACCCTCCTCACTATTCCTCTCATTGCGCTGTGAGACATTGTCCATCCACTTGCGAGAGCAGATGGAACTTCAACAAGATGACAAGTCCTGGGTTTGAGTCTCCACTCCAGAGACTTCAGCCCCATAATCCAGGCCAACACTCCACAGAGCCAGTGCTGAGGGGGTGCTGCGCTGTCGGAGAAGGAGGGTGAGGGGGCACTGCGTTGTCGGAGGGTCGATGCTGAGGGGTGGGGGGGGGGGGGCCACACTGTCAGAGGGTTGGTGCAAAGGAGATGCTGGGCTTCAGGTGAAACTTTTAACCAAAGTTCCCGTCTGCCTCCTTGGTGGGTGTAAACAATCCCACGGCCACTATTTGGAAGAAGAGCAGGGTCTCCCTGGTGTCCTGGGGCCAATATTTACCCCCTCGACCAACATTACTAAAAAAAAAATAGATGATCTGGGTTATTATCACAATGTTTGTGGGAGCTTGCTGTGCACAAATTGGCCACCACGTTTCCGACATTACAACAGTGAACATACTTTTGAAGAAGTATTTCATTGGCTGTGAAAGGTTTTGGGACATCCTGGGGTGGTGAAGGCGCCAGAGAAATGCAAAGTCTTTGTTTTGAAAAAAAGCAGAAAAAACTGCAGATGCTGGAAATCCAAAATAAAAACAAAAATAGCTGGAAAAACTCAGCAGGTCTGACAGCATCTGCAGAGAGGAAAACAGTAAACTTTTCGACTCCATATGATTCTTCAACAGAACTAAGTAAAAATAGAAAAGAGGTGAAATATAAACTGGTTTAAGGGGTGGGGGGCGGGGGGGACAGGTAAGGCTGGATTGAGAGCCAGTGATAAGGTGGAGATAGCCAAAAGATGTCATAGACAAAAGGACAAAGAGGTGTTGAAGGTGGTGATATTAGCTAAGAAATGTGCTAACGGGGACATTAAGGGTAGAAAGCAGGACGAGCAAGGTACAGATAGCCCTAGTGGGGGTGAGGTGGGGGGAGGGGATCGTAATAGGCTAGAAGATAGAGATAAACAATTGGCAGCATCGGCGGAGAAGAAAAGAGTTGACGTTTCGAGTCCTCATGACCCTTCGACAGAACTAGTGTCATGAGGACTCGAAACGTCAACTCTTTTCTTCTCCGCCGATGCTGCCAGACCTGCTGAGTTTTTCCAGGTAATTCTGTTTTTGTTTTGGATTTCCAGCATCCGCAGTTTTTTTTGTTTTTATGAGATAAAACAATTGATGGAAATACATTTAAAAATAATGTAAATAGGTGGGAAAAGAAAAATCTATATAAATTATTGGAAAAAAGGGGGGTCAGAAAGGCGGTGGGGATGGAGGAGAGAGTTCATTGAATGTCCTTGCTTTGAAAGTTGCTCGAAGTTGTCCCTGCAATACCGGCCTTCTCCCACCTGGTGGCGCGGCTGCTCAGTTTTAAATTTGGACGAGCAGCGCCATCTAATGGCTGAACCGCTTAAAGCTGAGACAATGAAATTTTAGAGGCATCTGAAAGGCAGGGAGATAGAGTTGGAGAGGTTTAGGGACGGAATTCCAGAGCTCAGGGCCCCAGGCAGCTGAAGGCACGGCCGCCAATGGTGGAGCGATGGAAATCGGGGGATGCTCAAGGGGCTGCAATTGGCGGAACGCAGAGATTTTGGAGGGTTGTTGGGCTGGAAGAGGTTACAGAGATAGGGAGGGTTGTATGGGCTGGAGGAGGTTACAGAGTTAGGGAAGGTTGTAGGTGATGGAGCAGGTTACAGAGATAGGGAGGGTTGTAGAGGCTGGAGGAGGTTACAGAGATAGGGAGGGTTGTAGGGGCTGGAGGAGGTTACAGAGATAGGGAGGGTTGTAGGGGCTGGAGGAGGTTACAGAGATAGGGAGGGTTGTGGGGACAGTTTTGAAAACAAGGATGAATGTTTAAAATGGAGGTGTTGTCGGACTGGGAGCTAATGTATGTCAGTGAGTGACGGGGTGAAGGGTGAACAGGACTTGGCACAAGTTAGGAAAAGGGCCAGTAGAGTTCTGGATGGTCTAATGTCTGTCCTCTTGGATCCTTCAGTATATTTTTTCTCTCCCTGGTAGATGCATTCGGATAAACAGGAAACAGAAAACAGACCCATTCTTGTTGCTCGCTTGTCAAGATTGTGAGCTAGAATATAACCAGTTGAGACTTCCCAAAGAGATTACGTTGTGGATTGATCCCCAGGAGGTGTGCTGCAGGTAAGTGTTCACCTGGATTGTTTAGCAACACAGTCACCGCAGAGACAAACACAAGGAGCTCATCTGGAGAATTGTGTCCAATTCCGACTGCCTTACACTTTAGGAGGGATGGCGAGGCCTTGGGGAGGGTGTGAGGGAGATTTACTGGAATGTTCCCAGGGATGAGGGACTTCAGTTCATGTGGGGAGACTGGAGAAGCTGGGATTGTTCTTCTTAGAGCAGAGAAGGTTAAGGGGGAGATTTAATCGAGGCGTTCGGAATCATGTGGGGTTTGGTTAGAGTAAATAAGGAGAAACTGTTTCCAGTGGCAGGAGGGTCGGTAACCAGAAGGACACAGATTGAAGAGAATCGGGAAGAGGGGGAGAGATGAGAATTTTTTTTGACACAGCGAGTTGTTGTGATCTGGAAGGCGTTGCCTGAAAGAGCGGTGGAAGCAGATTCAATAGGAACTTTCAAAGGGGGAATTGTGTCTGTCTGTCTCTCTCTCTCTCTCTCTCTCACTTGTGTGCTCTCTGTCTCTCCTTCACTGTACAGTAAACCTTCCCTTGGCTGTGTTCTGCCAGTTTGTGTGGGTGTTTGTTGTTTATACCAGGTTGTTAGTAACTATGTCTCGTTCGTTGCTGCCTCACTCGATTCCCACTAAATCTTGATTTGAAATCCCTGCAGGTGTGGTGAGGGGTGTCTGCCTTTCACTGTTGCTCAGTTTGCACAAGACTCCAAGAAGATGGCGTCATTAGACTCTGAGCAAGGCAGCACATCCGACTCCCACTCGGAGACTTCATCAGATGAAGAGATACGTGCCAAACGTCGAACAATGGAGCAAACCGCAGCAAAAACAGCTGAAGCTACTGGCAAGGTAAAGAGAACATTGAGCACCCGGTGCTGGGAGGGGTTGGAGTGAATGATTCTAATACTCTCTGGGCCGATCTCCCACCTTCGACCCCTGGAAACTCATCAAAAACTCAACTGCCCCCGGATTCTAACTCGCGTTCAGTCCCATTCACCCATCACCATCCTGTCGCTCACTGACCTACACTGGCTCCCGGTCCAGCAACACCTCTGTTTTTAAAAAAAATGTCATCCTTGTTTTCAAATTCTTCCTCACCCCTCCCTATTTCCATAAGCCCCTGGAACCCTCCCCAGCTCCATAACCTCCACCAGCCCCTACAGCCCTATCTCTGTAACCTTTTCCAGCCCCTACAATCCACCCTATCTCTGTAACCTCCTCCAGCCCCTACAACCCTACCTATCTCTGTAACCTCCTCCAGTCCCTACAACCCTCCCTATCTCTGTAACCTCCTCCAACCCCTACAACTTTCCCTATCTCTGTAACCTCCTCCAGCCCCTACAACCCTCCCTATCTCTGTAACCTCCTCCAGCCGCTACAACCCTCCCTATCTCTGTAACCTCCTCCAGCCGCTACAACCCTCCCTATCTCTGTAACCTCCGCCAGCCCCTACAACCCTCCCTATCTCTGTAACCTCCTCCAGCCGCTACAACCCTCCCTATCTCTGTAACCTCCTCCAGCCCCTACAACCCTCCCTATCTCTGTAACCTCCTCCAGTCCCTACAACCATCCGAGATCTCTGCGCTCCTCCAATTCCGGCCTCTTGACCATCCCCCGATTCCCATCGCTCCACCAATGGTGGCCGTGCCTTCAGCTGCCTGGGGGGGGCCCTGAGCTCTAGAATTCCCTCCCTAAACTCACTCTCTCCCTCCCTAACACAATCTGTCTCTCTTTCTCTCCGTGGGAGCTTGCTGTGCAATAGTTGGCTGCCACGTTTCCTCTATTTACAACAGTGACCACACTTCACATAAATTACTTCATTGGCTGTGAAATACTTTGGGACATCCTGAGGTGGGGGAAAGGCGCTAGAGAAATGCAAGTCCTTGCCTGTGGGGATGGGGCTGGGGATTAAATGGAGCTTGTGTGTGTGATTTGTCATGTTTAATTGCTTTAATAATTTCGTTCCTTAGGTTTCTGGAAGTTTCCCCCAGTGCACTGCTGCGTGGCCTCTGTACCCTCACAAGCCGGTGCAGTATGCCACATTCTACCAGCCCATCCCCCTCATCAGCTACTACTTGATACCCGGACTGGACAAGACCCTGCGACCTCCCCCAGGTTTCCTCCTGCCTCAGGGACAGGCCCACCACTCGAAGATCGGCAAAAGGCACAAATGATGAAGGTCCTGGCGAGCAGAGGGAGCGGATACCTCGTTGGCACTGAGCTGTGCCAACCCTGTGCTTAACTGCTCCGTGTCTGCAAATGGCCCAGCCGTGTTTGTGTGAGCAAGGTGTGTGTGTGTGTGAATGAGTCAGAGAAAGAAATGTCGCTCTATGTAAAATTCACTACTCGTGTGTGTGTGTGTGTGTGTGTGTGTGTGTGTGTGTGTGTGTGTGTGTGTGTGTAAGGCCCACACTGCCCATGTGTGTTTGTAGGGTTTGCACTGCTGCTCCTGTGGGTCTGTGTATACTTTATATATAACTGAAGCCATCTCTGTATTATAAATCTGTACAAAAAACTCAGGTATCTTTGAAAATATGAGGTGTGTCCACATTGCCTGACAGGTGATTGTTATTTATCATGTTTACAAGAGGGATTGTGTAACATTAAACTGAAATATCCCAGATATTTGTTAATATGTATTTGTTAAATTATCATCTATTTGGCTTGTGGAATAGTTAATGTTTTTGCACATTTCTTTTATTTCCTGCTGCTGATCACTCTCCATTCGCTTCTGTTGAAATCTCAGAGCCTCTCTTGGGTAAGAAACTTAACTGTGATGCTTATCATAGCCAAATAGCCCATCAACATCCACTGAGTGAGGCTCCAGAAGGTGCCTGGCGAATGGATTGCTGATGACATTAGGACAAACTCTAGCACTCAAAGAGTGTGTTTTCTGTGCAATATATATTGGGCAATTTAAATTATATAAATCCAAAAATTGTTTAAAAGGGATTTGGGGAATTGTTTCCTGAGGATGTGTTCAGGAACAAATCTCGATCTCTGGGATTTTTTAGCTGCTGTTCTTCCTTGATGTGGGAATAGTTATTCCCATGTTCCTGTATCTTTCTCCCAGGCTGGGGGAGGGACCCATCTCTGAATGGCCTCCTGAATCAGCTTGCTGTGTTCATTCATACCAAAGGCCACAGTGTGTTAACACAGTGATCCCCTGGTCTGCTCTCCTGCTGCCATTGCCCATTCCCACCCTCAAACACTGACTGGTGTTTCCACCCCAGTAACCCAGGGACACAAGCTCCCCAGTGGGGCGAGTGGAAGCCCCTTACCCAGGCCCTCACCCAGTTCATGTCTCTCCAAGTCTTTACAGATATTAGAGAAAAATCACAGCGGACCAACACAGTGTTACTGCTCCCCAATTGGTGAATGGGAGAAACTTTTATAAAACTCAGTATTTATTGACCATCAAGTTAAGTGTAAGTTAAATGGCTTATTCTGAATGTCTCATTAACTTTATTTTTTTCTGGTGTGTTGTGTGTGTAAAATAAAACACTTTGTTCAAACAACATTCACAGGCTGCTGTGAGTTTCTTTAAAAATTGGAATACTGATTTCCTCCTTTTGGACACCTCCATGTGTTCATCGGCTGAGGCACTTTGGGACTTCCATGGAACAATACTGGTCACTCGTTAGGGTGGTCGACACTGAGGGGGAACAGCGCTGTCGGAGGGTCCACACTGGGGGGCAAGGCGTTGTCGGAGGCTCAGTACTGAGGGGGCTCCGTGCTGTCAAAGGGTCAGTACTGAGGGGGCTCCGCGCTGTCGGAGGGTCAGTACTGAGGGGGCTCCGTGCTGTCAAAGGGTCAGTACTGAGGGGGCTCCGCGCTGTCGGAGGGTCAGTACTGAGGGGGCTCCGTGCTGTCAAAGGGTCAGTACTGAGGGGGCTCCGCGCTGTCGGAGGGTCAGTACTGAGGGAGCAAGGCGCTGTCGGAGGGTCAGTACTGAGGGGGCTCCGCGCTGTCGGAGGGTCAGTACTGAGGGGGCTCCGTGCTGTCGGACGGTCAGTACTGAGGGGGAGCTGCACTGTCGGACGGTCAGTACTGAGGGGGAGCTGCACTGTCGGAGGGTCAGTACTGAGGGGGCTCCACGCTGTCGGAGGGTCAGTATTGAGGGGGCTCAGCGCTGTCGGAGGGTCAGTACTGAGGGAGCTCCGCGCTGTCGGAGGGTCAGTACTGAGGGGGCTCCGCGCTGTCAGAGGGTCAGTACTGAGGGAGCTCCGCGCTGTCGGAGGGTCAGCACTGAGGGGGCTCCGCGCTGTCGGAGGGTCAGTACAGAGGGGGCTCCGCGCTGTCGGAGGGTCAGTACTGAGGGGGCTCCGCGTTCTTGGAGGGTCAGTACTGAGGGGTCTCCACACTGTCGGAGGGTGGGTGCTGAGGGGGCGCCACGCTGTCGGAGGGTCAGTACTGAGGGGTCTCTGCGCTGTCAGAGGGTCAGTACTGAGGGGTCTCCGCGCTGTCAGAGGGTCAGTACTGAGGGGTCTCCGCGCTGTCGGAGGGTCAGTACTGAGGGGTCTCTGTGCTGTCAGAGGGTGGGTGCTGAGGGGGCATTTCAAAATCCATTTCTTTGTGATGACCAATCATATTCCAGTTTTCCACACAGGTCATGAGGTGTTTCAATAGAATCAATATTACAGACATTTCAATATGGTCATTACAGAGAGTCAGACAGTGCAAAGCTATTCACGTTATCACCATACATCATGTTAACACTCTGAGGTGCTTCAGTACAATTATGATATATTTAGTATTCACTGTATACTTTCCATCTGAGTCGTACAGCCCGAGGAGTCTATACAGTTCCCAGCCCCTCGGTGCACTGTCGCTGAAAGGTCTTAGACAGCGACTTTTCCCCATTGTGCCTTTGTGGCGGCTGCCCCCAAACTCTAATCAAACTCCCTCAGCACTTAGACCTCAGTGCCTCATTGTGGGGTAGGAGGAGGGGGGTTTGCGGCTCCCTCGGTGGGCTGCCCTGGCGTGTCGGGTGGAGTGGGGAGGGCTGGTCCCTGCAGGGCAGCGGTGGTGTTGGTGGGGGAACCAGCATGAGTTTGGAAGGTGCTGTCTAAGGAGCCTTGGTGAATTCCTGCAGTGCATCTTGTAGATGGTACACACACTGCTGCTACTGTGCGTTGGTGGTGGAGGGAGTGAATGTTTGTGGATGGGGTGCCAATCAACTGGGCTGCTTTGTTCTGCATGGTGTCGAGCTTCTTGAGTGTTGTGGGAGCTACACTCATCCAGGGCAAGTGGGGACTATTCATCACACTCCTGACTTGTGCCTTGTAGATGGTGGACAGGCTTTGGGGAGACAGGAAGTGAGTTACTCACCGCAGGATTCCCAGCACCTGACCTGCTCTTGTAGCCACAGTGTTTGTATGGCTCATCCAGTTCAGTTTCTGGGTGGAGAGAAGGCACCAATTTCTCCCCGATTCCAGGGGTGGAGGACCTGTGGAAGAATTGACCCGAGCCGCCAAAGCAGAACAGCAAACTGGAGAAACAGCAGACTTAACATGGAGTTCAACAACTTCTAGTCATGAAAGTGTTTTTATTGTTTTAGCTCCTTATTTTTATTATTTATTCATTAATTTATCCTCTTTTTTATTCCACTTGGTAGTCGTCTCGCTTCCAATGTCCCCTCTCCCCACCCCAAAACACCATCTGTTACTTCTTTCATTTTTTTCTTTCACCGAGTGTTGACCATCGTTCTGCTATTAACACATTCTGTTGTCAGAGGGTCAGTACTGAGGGGGCTATACGTTCTGTCGGAGGGTCAGTACTGAGGGGGCTCCGCGCTGTCGGAGGGTCAGTACTGAGGGGGCTCCGCGCTGTCTGAGGGTCAGTACTGAGGGGGCTATACGCTCTGTCGGAGGGTCAGTACTGAAGGGGCTATACGCTCTGTCGTAGGGTCAGTACTGAGGGGGCTCCGCGCTGTCGGAGGGTCAGTGCTGAGGGGGCTCCGCACTGTCGGAGGGTCAGTACTGATGGAGTGCTGCACTGTCAGAGGGTCAGTACTGAGGGAGCAAGGTGCTGTCAGAGAGTCAGTACTGAGGGGGCTCCGCGCTGTCGGAGGGTCAGTACTGAGGGGGCTCCGCGCTGTCGGAGGGTCAGTACTGAGGGGGCTCCGCGCTGTCGTAGGGTCAGTACTGAGGGGGCTCCGCGCTGTCGGAGGGTCTGTACTGAGGGGGCTCCACCTGTCAGAGGGTCAGTACTGACGGGGATCGGCGCTGTCAGAGGGTCAGTAGAGGCAGCTCCGTGCTCTCGGAGGGTCAGTACTGAGGGAGCAAGGCGCTGTCGGCGGGTCAGTACTGAGGGGGGCTCTGCGCTGTCGGAGGGTCAGTAGAGACAGCACCGCGCTTTCGGAGGGTCAGTACTGAGGGGGCTACTCGCTATCAGAGGGTCTACACTGAGGGGGCTCCGCGCTGTCAGAGGGTCGACACTGAGGGGTCTCCACGCTGTCGGAGGGTCAGTACTGAGGGTCTCCGCGCTGTCGGATCGTCAGTTCTGAGGGGGAACCACGCTGACTGAAGGTCAGTACTGAGGGGGGCTCCGCGCTGTCAGAGGGTCAGTACTGAGGGGGCACCGCACTGTCGGAGGGTCTACACTGAGGGGGCTCCGCGCTGTCGGAGGGTCGACACTGAGAGAGCTCTGCGCTGTCGGCGGGTCAGTACTGAGGGGTCTCCGCGCTCTCGTAGGGTCCACACTGAGGGGGCTCCGCGCTGTCAGAGGGTCAGTACTGAGGGGGCACCGCACTGTCGGAGGGTCTACACTGAGGGGGCTCCGCGCTGTCGGAGGGTCAGTACTGAGGGGTCTCCGCGCTGTCGGAGGGTCAGTACTGAGGGGTCTCCGCGCTGTCGGAGGGTCAGTACTGAGGGGTCTCTGCGCTGTCGGAGGGTCAGTACTGAGGGGTCTCCGCGCTGTCGGAGGGTCAGTACTGAGGGGTCTCCGCGCTGTCGGAGGGTCAGTACTGAGGGGTCTCCGCGCTGTCGGAGTGTCAGTACTGAGGGGTTGCGCGCTGTCGGAGGGTCAGTACTGAGGGGGCTCCGCGCTGTCGGAGGGTCAGTACTGAGGGGGCTCCGCGCTGTCGGAGGGTCAGTACTGAGGGGTCTACACACTATCGGAGGGTCAGTAGAGGCGGCTCCGCGCTGTCGGAGTGTCAGTACTGAGGGGGCTCCGTGCTGTCGGAGGGTCAGTACTGAGGGGTCTCCGCACTGTCGGCGGGTCAGTACTGAGGGGGCAAGGCGTTGTCGGAGGGTCAGTACTGAGGGGGCTACTTGCTGTCGGATGGTCATTACTGAGGGGGCTCCGCGCTGTCGGAGGGTCATTACTGAGGGGGCTCCGCGCTGTCGGAGGGTCAGTACTGAGGGGGGCTCCGTGCTGTCGGAGGGTCAGTACTGAGAGGGCACCGCGCTGTCGCAGGGTCAGTACTGAGGGGGCTCCATGGTGTCGGAGGGTCAGTACTGAGGGGGCTCCACGCTGTCGGAGGGTCAGTACGGAGGGGGCGCCGCGCTGTCAGAGTGTCTGTACTGAGGGGGCGCCGCGCTGTCAGAGGGTCTGTACTGAGGGGGCGCCGCGCTGTCAGAGGGTCAGTACTGAGGGGTCTCCGTGCTGTCAGAGGGTCAGTACTTAGGGGGCGCCGCACTGTCACAGGGTCGACACTGAGGGGTCTCCGCACTGTTAGAGGGTCAGTACTGAGGGGGCTCCGCGTTCTTGGAGGGTCAGTACTGAGGGGTCTCCACACTGTCGGAGGGTGGGTGCTGAGGGGGCGCCACGCTGTCGGAGGGTCAGTACTGAGGGGTCTCTGCGCTGTCAGAGGGTCAGTACTGAGGGGTCTCCGCGCTGTCAGAGGGTCAGTACTGAGGGGTCTCCGCGCTGTCGGAGGGTCAGTACTGAGGGGTCTCTGTGCTGTCAGAGGGTGGGTGCTGAGGGGGCATTTCAAAATCCATTTCTTTGTGATGACCAATCATATTCCAGTTTTCCACACAGGTCATGAGGTGTTTCAATAGAATCAATATTACAGACATTTCAATATGGTCATTACAGAGAGTCAGACAGTGCAAAGCTATTCACGTTATCGCCATACATCATGTTAACGCTCTGAGGTGCTTCAATACAATTATGATATATTTAGTATTCACTGTATACTTTCCATCTGAGTCGTACAGCCCGAGGAGTCTATACAATTCCCAGCCCCTCGGTGCACTGTAGCTGAAAGGTCTTAGACAGCGACCTTTCCCCATTGTGCCTTTGTGGCGGCTGCCCCCAAACTCTAATACATCCCTCAGCACTTAGACCTCAGTGCCTCATTGTGGGGGTGGGGTGCGGCTGCCTCGGTGGGCTGCCCTGGCGTGTCGGGAGAGATCCTCTGCATGACGTTGGGGGTGGGGAGAGGGCTGGCCCCTGCAGGGCAGCGGTGGCGATGAGGGGGGGAACCTCCACAGCGCAGAGGGTTATACGTTCATATGTAACAATCATCCATTCTGGGCTGATTTTCCCCTCCCTGACACAGGCTCAGTGCTGGGGAAACTCAGTCAGTGCTGGACAGTCCTGTTCCTCACAAGGTTTTCTTCTCCATCCTGATGCCCAGGTGCTGTTGTCACATGGCCCCGTCCTTCACCTGGACAGCTCACCCCTGTCAAAGGGACATCCTTAGATGCTTCATTTCGATTATTCGAGTGTCGATTCCTAGGAGAGAAAAACCAGCAGAGTTCAGGTGACATTAAAAGAATCCAACACTTTGGACAAGTGTGTAAAGGAGCCGTTCAGGAGCATAGACCAATTAAATTACACTCAACGTCCTGGGTACCAATAGCAGCTGGAAAATGGGTCACAGGAGCTGCACGGTGATGGAGCACAGACTGCAGAGGAAGGAGGCTCATAGGGGAGGCAATGGGCAAGAGCTGGACACTCCACAGGAGCTGTGCTGACCGAGGCACCAGACAAATAGAAAAATGCCAGCTTACCTCAATATTGGAGATGAAGAAGAATTGATGAGGATCTCGGTTAACACTGAGCTGAAGATAATGGGATCAGATCAGACACGAGGGGGTTGGGAGTCTCTGGACTCTCCAGACTGATCCTGAAGGATTGAGAGGAGCCACAGATGGACAGGACATTCCTTGATGTGCTCAAGCCAAATCCAGCAGTGACCAAACAGGTCAACAGACGCAGAAATATCGTGATGGAGAGTCAGAGGACAGAGTTAGAGTGTCTGTAATAATTTCCCCTCCCCGCCGGTGGGTGGGCGAGAGGTGGGCAGGGAGATGGGGATGTTGAAGGAGACAAGGAAATCCAAGATGGCTGTCCCAGTGATGGAAACCACAGATGGCCGGGTCACAGGGTGCTGAGATTGAGCAAGAACTTGCATTTATATAGCATCCTTATTGTCCAAAGGTGCCTAACAGGGGAAAGCGTGAGCCACATAAGGAGATATTAGGACAGGTGACCAAAGTCTTGATCAAAAGGTGGTAGGTTTTAAAGAGTGCCTGAAGGTTTAGGGAGGGAATTCCAGAGCTTAGGGCCCAGGCAGCTGACGTCACGGCCGCCAATGATGGAGTGATGGAAATCAGGGGATGGTCAAGAGGCCAGATCGATCAGCACAGGCACCTCAAACGCTGTCAGCACAGGAGGAGTTAAAAGGGGTAGGGAGGGGCTGAGGCCATCGGGGAGTTTGAACAGGGGGATGAATGTAGGTGAGTGGGCAGAGGGTGTGGGGTTGAACAGGACATGGAGTAAGTTAGGATATGGGGCAGCAGAGTTTTCGATGAGCTGACGTTGACAGAGGCTCCATGATGGGTATCTGGTTCAGGGAGCATTGGAATAGTCAATGTGAGTGGTAACAATGACATGGTGCAGGGTTTGAGCAGCAGATGAGCTGATACAGGGTCAGAGACAGGGGATGTCACAGAGCTGGAGGGAGGTGGTCTTAGTGATGCAGAGGATATGGGGTCAGAAATTCAGCTCTGGTTCAGCTTCAATGGACAGGGAGGGGGATGGAGTCAGTGACTGGGGAACAGAGCAAGGATCAGAGGGTGGAGAAAAGTCAGAGGAGGGGGGACAAGGGGATTTTGGATGTCGGTTGGTGAGTTGTTTGGTACAGAGATTCGGTGTGTCTATTAACTGTGTGATAGAGGGAGCCGCACATTCCTGCTCTTCACCGTCAGTTCAGCAACTAGAGGATGACAACAAGCTGGAAGTGACTGGATAATGCAGCATTGAAACATCCCACACAGCTCAAAGTGTATCGCTGTACACAACATTTCCACAACACTAAATGTAATAAAACTAAACTAGAATTAACAATGGGAGCTGTGGAACATTCTAGAACTCACCGTCTTTGTCGTGTTTGGAATATGAAAACCACAATTACAGCAACAAGAAAAACAAGAATTCCAATTCCCAATCCAGGTCTTGCTCCAGTAGAGAGTCCAGGATCTAGAGACAGAATAAAGACATTAACAGATTGGGACACACTAACAAATTGAACGGCAGAAACCTTCAGCACCTAGTGTTTCAGAACCAACCCCAGTACAAACAGATCCCTGGTTAATTCTAGTCCTGGAGGGATGTGGGAGGTTAGATACCAATAATCACACACACACCAGGCCACCCCACAGCTCTTTGCACACACACACACTGTCCCACAATGTGATCGATACATGTTTTCCAATCGAGATAACTGGACACTGACCAGCAGCAACCTCCCTCCAATTAAACCCAACAGTCCTCTGAAATAGAGCGGGAATTTTAATTAAATCAGGAAAGGAAAGCCACGGGATTGGGTGGAACACTGATTTACACCCAGGTGAATATAGCTCCCCACTGACTTCAACCAATGTTACACACAATCCCATCAGTTTCCCAATAGGAGGGTTCGGTTACAATTGTACCAAGACTTTCCAGACAGAATACCGGGGACACTAATGCTAGTGGGAAGCAAGAGTCCTCAGCTCTGTATCTGAGGGACAGGAAGGTGGGATTCAGAAAACAGAAATAACAATTCCAGGTAGTTTTAGGGCCAGTTACAGGTAACAGTGACCCACATCACTCACTCTCACAGAATTATGCTATGGTGAAATATCTCACAGTATTTCAAACCTTCCAATCTTACTACCTGTCTCTGCAGCATGTTCAAATGTAAGAGCTGAAAACACATGCAGTAGTTTAGAAACAGATTTACCTGGTACAGGCGTGGTCGGTACAGGTGTTTGAGGTCGCTCTAAAGAAAACATCATGTGTTTAGTATTGTGTGTGAAACAAACTGCAGAAATGTTCAAAGACTCTATTGGGCTTTAGGGAAACACATCCAGGGAGGAACGAGACTTGGTTCAAACTGATCGGGAAAGGTCAGGAACAGGGTCGGCAGAGTGAAAAATCCAACAGGATTGCATTAACTGTGAGGCGTAGAATGGATGTTTTTCAGAGTTACCCTGAGCAGGATCATTCCCAGCAGCATACATCCCCCTGTGGAGAGAATCTCCACAGGATCCTGGGTCTACTGGGATACACTTTCAAGGTAAGCACACTGGGTGTTGTAAATGCTGCCTGAGAGGTGCAATGGGCCCCACCTCCTGCACCCCAACATCTGGAGACAGACAGAGCTCTTTGCTGGAGAGTGAGTGCAGCTTGATAGCTCCATTAACATCTTCCATCACCCAGTTTGACAGCTCTGTCCTTCAGGGCTCCATCAGCTTGGCCAGTGTTGGTATTACTGACCCACCCTTGGTGATGGACAGTGAAGTCCCCATTCAGTACATTGTGACCTTGCCACTCTCACTGTTTCCTCCAAGTGGTGTTCAGCATGGAGGAGTACTGATTCATCAGCTGAGGGAAGGCAGTAGGTGATAATCAGCAGGAGGTTTCCAGGTCCATGTGTGACCTGAAGCTGTGATGGGGTTCAGAGTCAATGTTGAGAATTCCCGGGACCACTCCCTCCGGACTGTATACTGCACCTCTGGTGGGGCAGTCCTGCCAGTGGGACAGAACATACCCAGTGATGGTGACAGAGGAGACTGGGATTCAGGGTTAATTCTGTGAGTTTGACTCTGCCAGACAGTTCTCCCAACTGGACACCAGTCCCCAGATGTAATTGAGGGGACTTTGCAATGTCAACTGGCCTGGGTTTGTCTGTGTTGTTTCCTGATTCGATGCCCGGGGTGAAGCCAATGTGGATTCAGTTTTATTCTACTCTTTCTTTCCAATGGTTTGATATCAATTCATTTTTAACTGCCCTCTGACCTCCTAGGCCATCTTAACCAACCAGGTTACTGTGGGACTGGGTAAGGACAGCAGGTTTCCTTCCCTAAAGGGACATTTATGAACCAGTTGGGGTTTTACAACAATCCAACAGCTTCAGGGTCACTTTTATTGCAACTAACTTTATATTTCCCAGATTTTTATTTAATAAACTGAATTTAAATTCTGCAAGTGCCATGCTGGGATTTGAACTCTCATCCTCTGGATTATGAGTCCAAGCCTATATATTACTAGTCTAGTAACATAACCACTGAACTACCAAAGCCAAACAGAGATTAAATACAGAATACCTGAAGCAGAAACCTCTCACCTGTCACAGAAAGACGGATGATATCAGTTTGCTCCCATTTATAACCCACGGCTATCCTCTTGTAAATGTCACATATATACTGGTTCTGGTCTGACTCCCTGAGATCAGAGATCAGAACTGACCAGTTGACTTGTACCAGTTGATCTTTGAACAGGTTTGTTCTGTGTCTGAATCGTGGATCTTGTTCTGTCAAATCGTTGTTCCCAGTGATGAACTTCTGTAAAATTTCACCCTTGGCTGTCTCCCAGACTACCAGTAAATCAGAGACTGGGCCAGTCCCTTTGTAGGTACAGGGCAGCACAACCTGCTCCCCAAGGAACCCAGAAACTGAGACAGGCGAGTCACACGGAAAAGATTGAAAGTATTTATCCACAGATATAACCTCCCTGCTGGTATAATACATCCCAAGCTTCACATGGTTACAATGTGATGCTCAATTTACAAGCACTGATCAGTAATTCACTGCTTTCATTTCTGTGGGAAGGTTAAAGCTCAGGCATTAAGGGCCTTCAACTAAAACCAGCTTGTGGAGATTTGTAAGCACAGAGCAGCTGGACAGCACTTTGAATCACATGTTTTTCATTCGTACACATGCTGGGAGAACACATCAGGATATTGGTCACCTCCCCTTGGGAGAAAAATCACAGACTGTGGGTGCACAATGTGAGGTGGAGCTCAGGAGCAGAAAACTGACCCTGAAATGTAAGATTGGAATCCCCAGTCCTGATGACTCTACTCCCCATGCTCTTGGACAATTCCCAGTTCTATTTGATCTCAGGACTGTCTCAGACTCCTGATCCCAGTGCTCAGGACCCCATCCCAGTTTGTCTGGATCCTAGTCACCCATCCCAGTGTTATGAGCGTTGCTCAGTGTCCAAATCCCACTGTTCACATCACAGGGGTTAATCTGAAGACAGTAACTGCCTTCTTTTCAGTTCTCATGATTATTATTTTATGAATAAAGTATAGTTTTGGAGAAAGAAATCTGAATGAACATTCCAAATCGTTTCAAAATGGTCATTACACAAAGAGCAATGAAATTCAAATTTGACATAATGTTGCACTTGAGATGCCTCAATACCACCGTGATACATGTGATATTCAATATATCAAATCAATGTCTAGCATACAGCCCAAGGGGTCTATACAATTCCCAGCCCCTCTGTGCGCTCTGTCTGGAAGTTCATAGACAGTGGCCTTGCCCCATTGCATCTTTACGCCAGCTGTTCCAAGCAGTCGTGCCTGTCTCAGCACGTGGTCCTGGATCCTGGAATGTGCCAGTCTGCAACACTCGGTCAGGGACAACTCTTTGCACTGGAAAACCAACAGGTTTTGGGCAGACCGAAGAGCGTCTTTCACTGAGTTGATGATCCTCCAGCTGCAGTTGATGTTTGTCTTGGTGTGTGTCCCTGGAAACTCGTAGACCACAAAGTCCTGTGGCACAGAGCCGCTCAGGATGAACCTCGACAGAAACCACTGCTTCTTGTTCCAGACCTTCTTTGCAAAGGCACATTCCACAAGAAGTTGAACAACGGTCCCATCCCCACCACAGCCATCTTCAGGGCAATGGGAGTGAGACTCCTGGCATGTAGGAAGGATCTGACGGGAAGGGCCTTTCTCACCACCAGCAAAGCTACGTCTTGCTGCTTGTTGGAAAGTTCTGGCGATGAGGCATTCTGCCAAATTCTGGCATCCCCATGGACACAATCCATCTTTGACCTCCGGATAAAAAGTCGAAGGTGGTTCGGCTGACCACTGCTGCACAAGATCAGGGTACAGGCAACATCTGCGCCATGAACAGCAATGCCCAGAGTGCCTCACACCTCATAATTAATCCTCTCATTCCCAGATCCTTCCTGATGGACTCAGTAAAGGATTCTATGCAACACACAAACAGGACAGGGGAGAGACGGCAGACCTGCCTGACTCCAGATTTCATTGGAAAGCTTTCTGATTCCCTTGCATTGATTGAAACTATGCTACTGATGTTTGTGTAGAGCAGTTGGATCCAATTGCAGATTCCCTCCCCAAACCCCATTTTAGAGAGTACATCCACCATGTAGGTCTGCGTTATTCTGTCAAAGGCCTTCTGCTGGTCCAGGCTGATGAGGCAGGTGTCCACACCTATGTCCTGTACATAGCCTTGCACTACTCAGGGATATGGTTGGCTATTAGAGATCTTCCCATAGGGTACAGCACAGGTCTGGTCAGGCTGGACATCAAATCCAGTGCAGACGTGACCCGATTGGCAATGAGCTTGGACCAAATTTTATAGTCCACATTCAGCAGTGAAATAGGTCTAACATTTCTAATTTCCTCCTTTTCCCCCTTCCAACTGTAGATGGGGGTGATGATGCCTTTCCTCATGGATTCTGACATGCTGCCGGCCAGAAGCATACTCTCGTACACTTCTATCAGGCCTGGGCCGATCCAGTCCTACAGCAAATACAGCTGGGATGGTAAACCATAGCCTCAGCGAGTTTTACTCCTCAAAGGCCTTTGTCAACTCCACCAGAGTTAGCTGTTTGTCTAAACCCTCCCACTTGCTGTTATCTAAGATCCCTGTGATAGAGGACAGAAAGGGCTGGGAGGCCGTGCGGTCTGTGGGCGTCACATCATACAATCTAGAATAAAAGGATTTGCTGATTCTCAAAGTGTCTGACTGCGATGACTTTACTGAGCTGTCTTCTTCCTTCAGGCTGCTGATCACGGAGCTCTCTCTGTGTACCTAATGGAAGAAGAAACATGAGCACGTCTCATTCTGCTCCACAGAGCAGACTCTGGACTGGAAAATGATCTTGGAGGCCTCCAGGGCAAAGAGCGAGGCTGACGGGCTCCTCACCTCTTGGGGGGTCCTCCTTGACATCGACCCCCATCGACTGCAGCCCGAACAGGTTTTGCATCTTTCTCTGGAGTCGGTACATTTGCCCCCACGGCCCCCTGTCTCTCTCACTTTCTGAATGCCTTTGTGGATAAAGCAGGGGTGTGGCATGCCCCAAAGGAGATCTGGATTATCCTCAGGTGGTGCAATTGTTCCACTCTGTTGCTCTTCAAAGACATTGTGTTTCCCAGGGCCGGGCTGCGCTGGTTGTGTTGCCGCTCCTGGTTTCCCAGGGCCGGGCTGCGCTGGTTGTGTTGCTGTTCTCACATTCCTGGAGCTGGGGAACGTTGGCAGCAATGCTGCTCCCGGTGATCACTGGGCCCCTCGCCACCTCTGGTGTTTCTCAGCTGGGAACCCTTGGACTCCTTTACTGCCTTGGTGCTTTGCTGTTTTTCTGGTTGGTAGAGATTTTCCGGCCCTTCCTCGTCTGAGGAGCAGCTGCCACTGGTGTCTGCTTGGGACATTTGCCGCTACTTGCTGCTTGCTTGGATAGCAGCTCTTCCCTTCTGTAATCTTTTCCTCTAAGTTTCTTCTTTTCACTGTTTGTTAGCCTCCTTGTTCTTTTGGTGCCTCCTCTCCCATCGACTCTGCTTCCTATAGGGAGGCTGAGCAATGTGATCCATTTCTGGAGTGCTCGCCACTTCTTGCTCACAACCCTTCCCCTCTTTCCCACTGCCTTGTGCACCGAGTGCCTTCTGGGAGGATGGTGCATGTACCTCCCTTGAGGCAGTCCTGCTTGTTGCTCCTGATTTGATTGGCTGCGGAGTGTAGCTAGCACTGAGCTTTGGGCAGGCCTTGTAGAGATGGCCGACTTCCCCACCCAGGTGGCAGCATCTGCTCTCTTTACAGTCCTTTGTTAAGTGGCCTTCCTCCTTGCCGTTTCGACAGAATGTTGCGCTGGTGTTGGTGGCCACATGTCCAATGGGCTGTCCCACGGACACCAAATAGCCTCAACTTCCTCCGATGCTGAAGCTGGAGGGAGGGTGGAGAATGATTCAGTTGGCATCTACCTTCAAGGTCACCCTGACCTGTTGTTTGATCACCCAGATGCCATATAGATCCTTGACTTCTGTACTGCTTTCAGCCAACTCAATGCATGTGGCGAGGAACACGAGTACATCCAGCACAGCTTGAACGTGTGGATGGTGACCACTGCAATGACAGAGGGCACAGGAGCTCAGCAGTGAGGATGGACAATGGCCCTACCTTCCTTTCTCTTTGAAAGCCTTCAGAACCTTGACACATCCTGTGGATTTGAAGGTGACATTGAAATACCCGCCAGTGGGGAAATCTCGCTGGTGGAAGATATCCACGGCTTCTACCTCACAAACACTTGAACAGGCCCCCAAACAGTCAGAGAGAAATAGAAGAGCAGATATGTAGGCAAATTTCAGAGAAGTGTAAAAATAATAGGGTAGTAATCGTGGGGGATTTCAACTTCCCCAAACATTAACTGGTTAATTAGCGTAATAGGTTTAGAGGGAGCAGCATTCTTCAAATGCATCCAGGAGAGCTTTGTAAGCCAGTACACAGAGGATCCTACAAGAGAGGAGGCGGCCCTGGATTTAATTTTAGGGAATGAAGCCGGGCAAGTGGTAGAGGTATCGGTGGGGGAGCATTTTGCAGATAGTGATCATAACTCCATTAGATGCCAGGCTGTTACGGAAATGGACAAGGATGGGCCAGATATCTAAATTGGGGGAAGGCCAATTTTAAAAAGATCAGATATGATTTGGCCAGAGTGGACTGGGAGCAGCTACTTTTAGGTAAATCTACATCAGAGCAGTGGGACTCATTCAAGAAGGAAATAGAGAGAGTACAGGGCCAACATATTCCAGTAAAGATAAAGGGTGGGACCAACAAATCCAGGGAACCCTGGATGTCGAGGGATATTCAAGATTGGATAAAGAGAAAAAGGGAGGCTTATGGCAGATTCCATTGGCTCAAAACAGCGGAAGCCCTACAGAAGAATAGGGAGCATGAAAAAACATTGGCAGGTAAAATATAGGAAAATCCAAAGTTATTTTACAAGTACATTAAGAGTAAGAGGATAACTAGGGAAAGAGTAGGGCCCATTAAGGACCATAGTTGTAATTTGTGTGGGGAGCCAGAAGACCCAGGTAAGGTTTTAAATGAATACTGTGTGTCAGCGTTCACAGGGGTATGACCTGGGTATGGAAATCAGGCAGAAGAACTGTGATTTAATTAAAGAAATTAGAATAGAAAGGGAGCAGGTTCTAAGTGGTCTGGCAGGCTTAAAAGTAGATAAATCTCCAGGCCTGCATGAAATGTATCCCAGGCTGTTGAGTGAGGCAAGGGAGGAGATAGCAGGGAAGCTGGCAATAATTTTCAATACCTCTCTGGTCTAGTGCTGGAAAATGGGGGTAGAATAGTTAGGTACTTGTTTGACTGACACAGACTCCATGGGCCGAAGGGCCTATTTTTGTGCTGTAGACCTCTACGACTCTATGAGCACCTGATTAACAAAATAATGCCGGTCTGCAGGTGCCATGGTCCAATGTCTTCCCTGTCACCTGAACAGTTATCGGCAACCTCTGGCCTAGTGCCTAATGGTTTTTCGTTAAGCAGGTGCTGGAGTTTTTGCTGTATCGACGACATTATGGCTAAACCAGAATTAAGCTAAGACCAGCATTAAGATCCACTAAAAGCAGCAGAGCTCAAACTTTGTCTTTGTTGCTGTTTTCTTCATCATCATCATTGTCGTCGCTTTGAATTCACCATCAAAATCCATGCAAAAAGTTTCAGGATCATGATGTGTAATGTGAACCTACTGTGTCCAGATCCCACTGTTCACATCACAGGGGTTAATCTGAAGACATTAACTGTCTTCCTTTCAGTTCTCAGGATCATGATGTGTGATGTGAACCTACAGTGTCCACTCCCTCAATGGCTCCACTTGCAGTACACACAGCTCCTTAAAGCAAGATGAGTTCCTGATTCCCCCCTCCCTTTGATCACTGCTGAAATGTTCCAGCAGTCTCAGCACTTACCTGAAACAGCAGCAACAACATTGAGCAGCAGCAGCAGGAGTAGTTTCTGTAAGTTGTGTCCCTGCAACAAGAAAACACAGTTAACCCCTTTACAACAGATTCACTTCTGATAAAAACAAAAAACTGCGGATGCTGGAAATCCAAAACAAAAACAGAATTACCTGGAAAAACTCAGCAGGTCTGGCAGCATCGGCGGAGAAGAAAAGAGTTGACGTTTCGAGTCTTCATGACTCTTCAACAGAACAAGGTGAATCCAAGGAGAGGGGTGAAACATAAGCTGGTTTAAGGTGGAGGGAGAGAAGTGGAGGGGTTTGGTGTTGTTGTAGGGACAAACAAGCAGTGATAGGAGCAGATCATCAAAACTTCACTTCTGATCTGGTTGATGACTGACAGGAACGGGATACACATGCGCCTCGGAGCTGGAGAAAGAGGCCGATCCCGGGAGAGGCGCATGCACACTGAACCGGCGAACAATTCTAGGCATCTCCCGCTACACAAACTGAGACTCACCCGGCGTTGCTATTAACAAATAGCTCTCTCTCTCTCACTCTCCCTCCCCCTCCCTCTCTCTCTCTCCCCCTCCCTCTCTCTCCCCTACCTCTCTCTCTCTCCCCCTCTCTCCCCCCTCCATCCCTCTCTCTTCCTTCCCCTCCCCTCTCTCTCCCTCCCTCCCCCTCACTCTCTCCCTCCCCTCACTCTCTCCCTCTCTCCCTCCCCCTCCCTCTGTCCCTCCCTCCGTCTCGGTCTCTCTCTGACTCTTGCTTTCTCTCTCTCTCTCTCTCTCCCCTTCCCTCTCTCTCTCCCTCTCTCTCTCCCCTTCCCTCTCCCTCCCCCTCTCTCTCCCCCCCTCCCCATCCCTCTCTCTCTCTCCCCCTCCCTCTCTCTCCCCTACCTCTCTCTCTCTCCCCCCTCCATCCCTCTCTCTTCCTTCCCCTCCCCTCTCTCTCCCTCCCTCCCCCTCACTCTGTCCCTCCCTCCGTCTCGGTCTCTCTCTGACTCTTGCTTTCTCTCTCTGTCTCTCTATCTCTGTTTCTCTCTCTCTCTGTCTCTCTCTCTCTCTCTCTCTGTCTCTCTCTATCTCTGTGTCTCTCTCTATCTCTGTCTCTCTCTCTCTCTCTCTGTCTCTATGTCTCTCTCTCTGTGTGTGTGTCTCTCTCTCTCTCTCCCACCATCCATCCCTTTCACTCCAACCTGATTCTCATCATTGCTCCGGTCACTTTCCAGCTTTTTTGGATAATCACACACTGTCTCCAGTAACAGACCCTCATTCCCAGCCCATGGTCCGGTCTGAACCCTGGGCTCTCCCTCCCTCCACCCGGGACACGGGCTCCAGTCCTCAGTCTGAGCCCTGCAGCAAGGGGTGAAAACTGTCCAATAATCCCAGTCAGAGAGGATGAAGTGTCCCCGAGTCCATCAAACCAGGAGCCGGAGAATAAAGAGTTAATTCCCGGTGAAGAAAAAGGAAAGTTTACCCCCCCCGGATCCTCCTCCCTCCCCCCGGGTGTGAGACACTGACAGTACCTGCAGCTCCTTTCCATCCATTCCCCGAGAGAGGGATCCGCTCAGAGCCGGGGACAGGGGGACAACAGGAGAGGGACAAACGGGTTAGAAACACAATCCCGGAGGGAGAGAAATAAAATCCGCCAGAATTAATAATAACCGGATGGTATTGACATCAGTAAAACATCAAAATCAACAGAAAATTAAATCTCCGTCACAACCAGAACATGGAACTGAATATGAAACTGACTCAACCTGAACATAAAACTTGCTCAACCTGACCAAAAGGCTGACTGAACTGGAAACATAAAACTCAGCAACAAAAAACAACTTCAAGGTTGAGAAATCTGCAAACAGACAACACACATGACAGGACTCTGGCTTGAGAGGTGGGGGGCGGGGGGGGGGGGGGGATCATTCCCGGTCTCACCTCCCTCTCCCCCCGGGGCTGAGATGAACAGTTTCCCCGGAGCCGGATGTCGGATTATTAATTCACTCCAATCGCCAGAGGGGAAAAGCAACTTTTAACCCGGCTTTTCCTGACAGAGGCTGGGACATTATTCCTCACCCTACCCCCCAACTCACTGACAATGGGTCAGTCCGGCCCCCCTCAACCCCCACCCCGGTAAAGATCGAATCTTGTCCCTAAAGGGATAAAAGTCATTTCTGGGAAAGAGACTGGTTAACTCCCTTCAGGGTTAATGGGGTTTTCACCTCCAGCCCCACCATCCGGCGATGATCCTTTATTTAATAGTTTTCATTTCTTAACTTATTAACATTGTAAATTGGCTCAGTGAGAATAAAACCAGACTCTGGTTCCTGTATTAAAGGGGTTCAGTCAGATAAACCCAGAGTCCGGTTCCTGTATTAAAGGGGTTCAGTCAGATAAACCCAGAGTCTGGTTCCTGTATTAAAGGGGTTCAGTCAGATAAACCCAGAGTCTGGTTCCTGTATTAAAGGGGTTCAGCCAGATAAACCCAGAGTCTGGTTCCTATATTAAAGGGGTTCAGTCAGATGAACCCAGAATCTGGTTCCTGTATTAAAGGGGTTCAATCAGGTAAATCCAGTGTCTGGTTCCTGTATTAAAGGGGTTCAGTCAGGTAAACCCAGAGACCAGTTCTGTTTTAAAGCAGTTCAGTCAGATGAACCCAGAGACCGGTTCTGTTTTAAAGGAGTTCAGTCAGATAAACCCAGTGTCTGGTTCCTGCAATGGCCGATTTAGATTTGAAGGGGTCCTGTGCGCAGTTTCATTTTCGGGTGCCCCAATTGTTTGGGTGGCTGAATGTGCTTTTTATACTGGGGTTAAAATGCGCACATGTTCGTACAGCGAACGCTCATTTAACATTAATGCTGACTTTCCCAACGGTTGACTCCGATCTTGTGTGGTTATTGATTTTACTTTACTAACTATCTGTTATTTTTTTCAATGTGACTCTGCAAAGTTTTCAATAAAACTGAACACGCTGCAAAACGAAAGATTGGACTCTTTAAATGTACCTTGCGTCAAATATATTTACTAAATAAACTCAATACAAACACGTTGGTTTTAGAATACAAATTGCAGTCACATTAAAATAAATCATTTTAAGTTCCAAGAAAACACAGGTACCCACAGCAATGTTGTATTTTGTACCATCTTTCCCTGTCATTTTTGATTGACCTGTTCTCTGACTGAATCCCTGATGATTTCCCCTCCGCTTGTGTAGTAGCGTCCATCCGCCAGCTGAGGGTGGGGTTGTATCACTTTAATCACAAGATCGAGAAACGGGTTTGAGGAAGAGACAAAACAAAAACAGAATTACCTGGAAAAACTCAGCAGGTCTGGCAGCATCGGCGGAGAAGAAAAGAGTTGACGATTCGAGTCCTCATGACCCTTCGACAGAACTTGAGTTCGAGTCCAAGAAAGAGTTGAAATATAAGCTGGTTTAAGGTGTATGTGTGGGGGGCGGAGAGATAGAGAGAGAGAGAGATGTGGGGGTGGGGGGTGTGGTTGTAGGGACAAACAAGCAGTGATAGAAGCAGATCATCAAAAGATGTCAACGACAATAGTACAATAGAACACATAGGTGTTAAGGTTAAAGTTGGAAGAGACACTTTGTCCCTTGTTAAATTCATTCACCCAGAGACAAATGATCTCTCCCTGCAGCAGCCAGCTGCTTCTGAAATGACTTTATATATCGCAAAACCGAATCAGTTCCACAAATCATTTTTCGCTGCAATTACCCTTCCCTTTAATAATTGATTTAAAATTTCCTTTTGAAAGTTAATATTGACAGCAGCTGCGGCAGGTAAACCTCACTGGCCTCCTGCAGCCTCATAAGCGCCTTTCTCTAGAAGAGCACCTCTGTCTTGAAGTCCTGACTGACCTCTCACACCAGCCACTGGAAGGGCAGTTTGCGGGTGAGCCGCTCGGTGCGATTGTGGCAGCGGCGGCTTTCCCGCAGAGTCCCAGTGCCGGCTCTGTCACCAGGAGGTCCCTTCACTCCGGCCCTGGCTGGAGAACGCTTTGGGCGGCTGTTTGCGGGGAGCTTTCCCTCCGCTGGATACGCGAGCTGTCTGCTTGGTTCCGCTCAGTGTGTTAAACGGTCTGGAACACAAACCCTGTTAATGTTGAGGCTGCTTGGGGGCTGCCTGTTGAAAACAGTGAAGAGTCCGTCCGAGAGCTGGGATTCGATTCAG
Organism: Carcharodon carcharias; assembly: GCF_017639515.1. Classification (NCBI taxonomy): domain Eukaryota; kingdom Metazoa; phylum Chordata; class Chondrichthyes; order Lamniformes; family Lamnidae; genus Carcharodon; species Carcharodon carcharias. Next base: position 305,830 of record NC_054495.1, read on the forward strand.
CCCCGTCCCTCAATCCACTTCGCTTTGCTCCGAGTTTCCCCCAGCGCTTTACCCCCTCTCCCTGTCCCAGACATGATGATTCCTCACTCTAATCACTGCTGAATGAGAGCTGAGCTGCTTCCTGTTGCTGTTTTACAGAGCCCAGCCTGAGCTGACTGAGAAAGGGACAGAGAGAAAAACTGAGTGACAGACAGACAGAGAAATGTCTTTGATCATCCAGCTCCGCCTCCTGCTTGCTCCAACCCACATCTCTTAATAAAAAATTTTCCCAATACAATCGAAACATAGCCCTGCACACAAAACTTACAGACTGGAACTTCATATTCAGACATACTAGACAGACGGAGTTTTTAAATCCAGGCCTGTTACAATAATGAAAAGTCAGGAACATTCCCGCCTAAATCCAGTCCTTTCTATAACAACTCAACCCATCTGTTTCCATTTCAATCCCAGTTTTTATTCCATTCCCACACACCTCTCCTCCCGGACAGACTGAACAGTTTATTAACACTCACTCTGTCTCCAGCTGATCTAGACTAAGTCATGTGTTAGGCTTTGAGTTGTGATGGGGAGGGGCGGGGTTTGTCTCTCAGGGTGACTGTCTCACACACTCTCACCCTGAATCTGTAAATTGGAAACCAGCTGAAACTGATTGAAACTGAGCGAATCCCCAGTCTGAATGGGACATGGACACCACCCCCCCCCCCCCCCCCCACCCCCCCTGTTTTATTGGAGAGACTGGCGGGAGGTGGGGAAGGGACTGGGTGTACAACACGTCACCGAGTGACCGGCAATCCTGGATCGACTCAAATTCATTTCTATCTGAAATCTGCTCCCAGTCCCGGGACAGGAATCATTGGATCCGGGGATCAGCTATTTCCTGAGAGACCTGGGAGACTCTGAGAAGAGCCTCTGGGTTCAGCTCTTTGCAATCTGCACGGCCTCTTTCACTTCCTTCCGGACACTGCTTTCTTAGTCTTTGTTCCTTTCACTGTGAGCTGCGCCTTCGAGTTATTCACTTTTTTTAAAGCCTTTCCACCCGTGACCATCTTCACAGGAGATGTTCCCTGAAGCGCTGCTTTCTTCACTGACTTGTTTGGTCTTGTTGCTTTCTGGCTGATCATTTCGTTCTCTGTCGGTTTATTGACTGGAGATTTCTTGTCTGTCGCTTTATTGGCTGGAGATTTCTTGTCTGTCGCTTTATTGGCTGGAGATTTCTTGTCTGTCGCTTTATTGACTGGAGATTTCTTCTCTCCCTTTATTGACTGGAGATTTCTTGTCTGTCGCTTTATTGACTGGAGATTTCTTGTCTACGGTGTTTTTGTTGCCACCTTGGTTGCAAAGTATTTACTTAATATCTCGTTCATGGCCTCTGCATCCATGTTCATATCCATTTTCTTGTCCCTCATTGCACCGACTCCCGCTGTAACCACCTTTTTACTGTCTATTTCCCATTGAAGACTTTGCGATTCTCTTTTACGTCAGCTGCCGGTCTCTTTTCATACTCCCTCTTTGCTTCTCTTAATTCCTCTTCCACCTCCCTGGAGACCCTTTTGATTGCATTTTCTACCCCACACCAGTCATAATCAAAGATTTCTCTTCTGATCTGAATTTCTATCTTTTTTCATCCAGGGAATTCTGGATTTAGTTTGCCCAATATTTCCCTTTTGAGGGAATAACATCCGGCCAGATCAACCCAGAGTTTGGTTCCTGTATTAAAGGGGTTCAGTCAGATAAACCCAGAGTCTGGTTCCTGTATTAAAGGGGTTCAGTCAGATAAACCCAGAGTCTGGTTCCTGTATTAAAGGGTTTCTTTTTTTTCTGGGGAGAGCACGAACGCAGTCCCCCACTACCATAAATTTTGCAGTCGAGTATCCCGCATTTGGGGACATCGCAGGTGTCAGCACACCCGAAGTGCAATGGGCTGGCCTCGTCCTGGGAGAACCAGCTTCATGATCATGGTCTCTCCGCTACCAGGGAGTCAGTCACTTGATGCCGCTGCTGAGCACCAGCGCCATCAGGTGAACAAAAGCCAGTATTGCAGGGAGATTATTGAGCGTCTTTGATGACAAGACTTGCATTGATATAGCAGCTTTCATGGCCACAAGATCTCCCAAAGTGATTTATAATCAACAACATACTTTACTATTTACAATAAAATAATATACAAACTGCGAAATGAATGTTTTTGAACCATGGTAATGCATGAAATGCGGTAGTGAATTTGTGCACAGCAAGCTCCCATAGTCATACAGAGTCCTACGGACTCGCAACGTTAACTTTGTTCCTCTCCGCAGATGCTGCCAGACCTGCTGAGTTTTTCCAGGTATTTTTAGTTTTGTTTTTAAGCTCCCACAAATGCTGGGTCAGGACAAAAGCAGATCACCTGTTTTTAATGATGTTGGTTTAGGGATAAATATTGGGTCCAGGTCTACGGGAAAACTCCCTCCGTTTAACTTCCAAATAGTGACCATGGGATTTTTCTCATTTCTCTGAGAGAACAAACAGGCTTCGATTTAATGTTTCATCCGAACAACAGCATATCCAACAGTTCAGCTCTCCAGACATGAGGACCCTCCAACAGTGCAGCACTCCCTCATTACTGACCCTCCAAAAGTGCAGCACTCCCTCAGTACTGACCGTCTCATTATGCAGCACTCCCTCAGTACTGACGCTCCAACTGTGCAGCATTCCTTCAGTACTGACCCACCGACATTGCAGCACTCCCTCAGTACTGACCCTGTGACAGTGCAGCACTCCCTCAGTACTGATCCTCCGACAATGCAGCACTCCCTCAGTACTGACCCTCCAACAGTGCAGTGCTCCCTCAGTACTGAAACTCCAACAGTGCAGCACTCCTACAGTGCTGACGCTCCGACAGTGCAGCACTCCTTCAGTATTGCACTGGGAATGTTAGACTGGATATGGGGCTCATGTCTCTGGAATGGGATTCAGAAGTGAGAGTGTTCCCACTAAGTCATTGTTGGATTTTAATACAGACACTCAGCACTGAATCAATGCTGTCCTGAATTGGATCCCAAGAGATGTGAAAGCCAACCGGTATATTCAAGGCTGAGAGATTTTGACTCGAAGAGAATTCCAGGATGTGATGATCAGGTGGAAAGTGGAGTTGATGTACAAGATCAGGCATGATCTTAATGAGGGGGGAAAGGGTGTTGGGGGCTGAAAGGCCTCCTCCTGCTCCTATTTCTGATGTGTTTGAAATGGATGTTCCCAGTGTGGGATGCACAGCCCTGCCTATTCCCCTGTACCATACAGTGTGTAAGGGACCCGGTGGTGTGAGGGACTGAAACCTCCCCAAACTCCCCCGCTCCCCTTTGGTTCAGTGGATAGCTCTGAGTCTGAAGGTCGTGAGTTCACAGAGCGGCTCCAGAGAGCTGAGCATGAAATTCTGGCCGACACCAGATTCACTGCGATGCCAGATTAAACCTCCCCACATCTCTCTTCCCTTCTTTGAGAATCTGCCTAAAACTTTGAATATGTTTTTTCCCCTAATATCCCCTCATGTGGATCTGGCTAAAGGACCATCTGGACCCCAGAGGGAAAAGATGCCTCAGCCAGAGCAGCAGCTAATATTGATCTCAGTGCTCAGAGTGAGAGAGGGGAATGACTTGTTGACATTCCTGTCCTGGTCCCTGTCTGGAAACTCCTGCCGGACATCAGGATCAGGCTTTGATGCAATGTTAAATAAGCTGCTGAATCTAAAGGAGTTGTGTAACAAGGCTCTGCTCCCAGCAGCGAGTCTTCCTACACAGTGAATGTAGTCACAGAGAAAGGGCTACAACACAGCTGGTCAAATGTTCCAACCTTCACTTACCCTGAATGAGGATCCACATTGAGGATTAAACCTTGTGAAATTAAATCCCCTCTGTCAAAACTCTCACAGATGAAGGATGGATGTTAATGTGGGGCTAACAGAGGGCTGCAGGTATCCCACATGTCAGCCACGACTCAGTGGGTAACACACTCACTCAGAGTCTGAAGGTTGTGGGTTTAAACCCCACTCTAGACTGGTGGGGTGGAAGGTGAGGACAAGGGGACTCCTAACGTGGTCTTCAGTGGGCGGGGGGGGGGGGGGGGGGGGGGGGGGTCAGAGGGGTGAGAGAATAAGTGGCAGAATTGGGATGAGGGCCTTGTTAACCACAGTGTTAGGGAATAGGTTGAGGACAAAGATCAGTTGTACGATCAGAACAGATGTTACCAAGTGGGAGAAACTTGTGAGAACTATCGTCGAGGTAGCTGCGGGATTGGGTGGGATTCTAGTGAATATTCTTTGACAGACTATCCCCAGAAATGCTGACAGAGAATTTGAGGAAAGCAAGAGTTGGAAATGGACTGTGTGAAGGTGAGGAAAGGGTGGAAAATGAAAGCAGAGTTGAAGAAATTTTCCAGTTCAGGGTGAGAGTCTAAAGCAGCACCAATTCAGTCATCATCATCAACATAGAAGTAAAAGAGGTGGGGGATGAGGCCTGAGTAGCACTGGACCAAGGGAAGTTCCACATATCCTACTAAAAGGCCGGCAGAGCTAGTGTCCACGTGGGTGCTCATAGTTCACACCTTTGATGTGCAGTGAGTGAGTGGAGTTAAAGGTGAGAACAAGTTCAGCCAGGTGGAGAAGGATGGAGGCAGGAGGAGAAACTGGCAGCCAAAGAGAATTTGTGATTTGGGGGCTGCAATGTAACTACATTTATATTAAAAGAGAATTTTTCCTTAAAAGGTGTCTGCAATTCAGTTGTCTGGGCCCCAAGCTCTGGAAAACTGATCTCATTTTCATCCTCTGACCTAATATCTCCAGATGTGGTTTGGTATCAAATTCTCTTTTAGCATGTTCCTGTGAAGCACCTTGGGACATTTATAAAACACCTTTAACATTATAAAATATAACTTGTTCATGACGAGGTTCAGGAACAAGTCTGGACTCCTGTCATTATTCAGTTGCTATCTCGATGTGTGAATACTATTTCCATGTTCCTGTATTTTCTCTCCGTGTCTGTGTAAGGGTCTCCACCCCTGAAGAAGTTGAATTGCTCTGCTTGTTCATGCCAATACCACTTCCACCCCAGGAAAGGTGAAGGGAAATCACACACTCCCTCCCTCCCAATCCCTCTCCCCACACCTCCCCTTCCCCTAATGCCCAATCACCAGAAAGGCTGACTGCATGATCATTCCTGGCCTCCGGAAGTTCCCACAATCACAGATACCAGTCTTCAGCCAATCTCATTCACATCTCACATTGGGAGACTTACTGCCTGCAGACAGCATGACCTCTGTTCAGGCAGTGACCACAGAGTCATTAAGCATCATTTCAGCAGCAGTTTATCTTTAATTAGACTTTGGATCAACAACAACATGTAGAAAAGTAAAAAATAAACCTGACAGAAACGTATAGACACATTCAGAAAATATTTACATTAGCAATTTTATACATCCCTTGTAAAATATGACCACTCACTGTTTGCCACAAAAAACTGCATATAAAAAAGACAAAATTAAAATATACCGAATGTATCTATATAATTTCAGGCAAGAAACAGTTTCAATCTGTGAACCATCTAGAATCTGAATCCCTCCTGAGATTGTGCTGATCAGGACAGTTTGTGCAAAGTGGGAAGTGATTGTTAATCCCAATCCTGAGCTCAGACATTCCACCAGGAATCACTGGATAACCACAATACTGGCCTGATTGTCCCCTCCCTGACACAGGCTCAGTGCAGGGGAAACTCAGTTAGTGCTGGAGAGTCCCGTTCCCCAGAAGGTTTTCTTCTCCAGCCACTCCATCCTGATGCTCAGGTGCTGTTGTCACAAGGCCCCATGCTTCACCTGGACAGCTCACCCCTGTCAAAGGGACATCATTAGGTCCTTCATTTCAATTGTTGGAGTGTCGATTTTGAACACAATTCCTAGGAGAGAAAAACCATTACTGTGACAACTTCATTTTGAGTGTTCTGGTGTCTATTTTGTGTTCTGGTGTCTATTTTGTTTCCTAGGACAGAAAAACCAGCAGAGTTCAGGTGACATTAAAAGAATCCAACACTTTGGACAAGTGTGTGAAGGAGCCGTTCAGGAGCACAGTCCCGATTAAATTACACTCAACATCCTGGGTACCAATGGCAGCTGGAAAATGGGTCACAGGAGCTGCATGGTGATGGAGCACAGAGTATAGAGGAGAGGAGGCTCATAGGGGAGGCAATGGGCAAGAGCTGGACACTCCACAGGAGCTGTGCTGACCGATAGAGGGAGGGCCAGAGGATAGAGATAGAGAACCCTACAATAGTTACCCCTCCCACTGCGAGGGGTGTATGTGGAGACAGGCGGTGAGCACGGAGATGTGGATATTGAGTGTGCGAAGGGAATCCAAGAAGGCCTTCCCAGTGACTGAATCATCTAATATCCGGGTTAAAAGGCGGTGATTTGGAAAATACAGGAGGAGACTGAACAACAACAACTTGTGTTTATATAGAACCTTGAACAGAACATATCCTAAATGCTTATGAAACAAAATTTGACACCGAGCTACACAAGGGTTCAGGCAGTGAGTTAGGCTTTAAGGAGCAAATGGTGTTGTTGGGAGGTAAGGAAGAGAGACAGACACAGACACACACAGACAGGCAGAGGTTGAGGGAGGGAATTCCAGAGTTTGGGCCCAGGCAGCTAAAGGCTCAGCCACCAATGATGCAGCGATGGAAAATCAGGGAGTCTGAAGACACCAGAATTGGAGGAGTGCAGAGATCTGAGGGTTGTGGGGCTGAAGGAGGTTACACATGGGGAGGAGTGAGGCCACAGAATGTTTGATAAAAGGGTGAGAATGTTAAAATCTGTCTATCTCAGTCCTAAATAAATTCAAGGATGAACAGCGGCAGATTTGCAATCAAACCCTTGTGGCACGGGACCCCCCAAACAATAGGGGAGTGGGGGGAAAGGGGGGGAGTGAGCGAGTGAGTGCTGAACTGTTGGAAGTGCTGTCTTTCAGCTGAGATGTTAAACTGCCTGCTCGGCTGTCTAGCAGCCTCCTGTGCAGCGAAGTGTTCGGGCACAGCACGCCAAAATTATTCACTGAAAACCAGTTTCCGGTCTCTGGGCTCTAGCTCGGCCAGGCAATGCACTGTGGGCAGCGCACAGCTACCGTTTTCCGTAGCCAGCCAAGGCATAAGACCATAAGATGCAGGAGCAGAAATAGGCCATTCAGCCCATCAAGTCAGCTCTGCCATTCAATGAGATCATGGCTGATCTGATAATCCTGAACTCCACTTCCCGGCCTGTTCCCCATAACCCCCGATTCCCTTACTGATTAAAAATCTATCTCAGCCTTGAATATACTTAACGACCTAGCCTCTACAGCCCTCTGCAGATTCACAACCCTCAGAGAAGAAATTCCTCCTCAGCTCTGTATTAAACAGGCGACCCCTTGCTCTGAGAGTATACCGTCTGGTCCTAGACTCTCCCACAAGGGGAAACAACCTCACCGCTTCTACCCTGACAAAACCCTTGAAGAATCTTTTATGTTCAAATAAGGCTGCCTCTCATTCTTCTAAATTCCAATGAGTACAGGCCCAACCTACTCAACGTCTCCTCATAACAAAAGCCCCACAAGCAGCTGTTGACCATGTGTCAATCCCACCGTCCATCCCGGAGTTATGGCCCAGAAAGCGGTACTCGGTCTCTGCGCCATCCTGCAGCCGGGCAGAGAGCCAGCGGGAGGGCACTCGCACCGGACTGCACAGGATGACAAGCTGGAAGTGATTGGATAATGCTGCTCAATGATGGGGTGGATTGAAGCATTCTCACTGCTCAGTAAATGGACAGGTTGAGGTGTCAGCAACATTTAAGAAAACATTATAAAACAAAAACAGGATTAAAATGGAAACCATGAAACATTCTAGAACTCACCATTTTGGTCGCCTTTGGAATACACAAAACACAATTCCAGAAAGCAAAACTCCAGCAAAAAAACCAACAGCAACTCCAACTCCAATTCCAAATCCAAATCCAGACCGTACTCCTGTACAAAGTACATGATGTAGAGACAGAATGAAGATATTAACAGACTGGGACACAGTAACAAAATTAACAGCAGAGACCTTCAGCACCTAGTGTTTCAGAACCATCCCCAGTACTAACAGATCCCTGGTTAATTCTGGACCTGGAGGGATGTGGGAGGTTAGATACAATAATCACACACACACCAGGCCACCCCACAGCTTCCTGCACACACACACACTGTCCCGCAATGTGATGGATACATGCTTTCCAATTGAGATAACTGGACACTGACCAGCAACAAACTCCTTCCAATTAAACCCAACAGTCCATTGAAATAGAGCGGGAATTTTAAACTAATTTGCAGATCAGGAAAGCCACGGGATTGGGTGTAACGCAGATTTACACCTGGGACAATATTACTCTCCACTGACTTCAACCAGTGGTACACCCAAACCCTTCACTTTCCCAACAGGAGGGTTTGGTTATAATTGTACCAAGACTTTCCACACAGAATTCCAGAATGCTAGTGGGAAGCAGGAAACCTCAGAGTTTTGTATCTGAGAGACAGGAAGGTGAGACTCAAACAGAAATAACATTTCTAGGTAGTTTCAGGGCCAGTTACAGGTAACAGTGACCCACACCACTCACTCTCACAGAATCATTCTATGGTGAAATATCACACAGCATTTCAAACCTTCCCATGTTACTACCTGTCTCTGCGGCATGTTCAAATGTAAGAGCTGAAAACACATGCAGTAGTTTAGAAACAGATTTACCTGGTACAGACATGGTCGGTACAGGTGTTTGAGGTCGCTCTAAAGAAAACAACATGTGTTTAGTATTGTGTGTGAAACAAACTGCAGAAATGTTCAAAGACTTTTTTGGGCTTTAGGGAAACACATCCCGGGAGGAACGAGACCCGGATCAAACTAATCGGGAAGGATCAGGAACAGGGTCGGCAGAGTGAAAAATCCAACAGGATTGCATTAACTGTGGGGCGTAGAATGGAAGTTTTCCAGAGTTACCCTGAGCAGGATCATTCCCAGCAGCCTACATCCCCCTGTGGAGAGAATCCCCACAGGATCCTGGATCTACTGGGATACACTTTCAAGGTAAGCGCACTGGGTCTTGTAAAGGCTGCCTGAGAGGTGTGATGGGCCCCACCTCCTGCACCCCGACATTTGGAGCCAGATGGAACACATTTCTGGAGAATGAGTGCTGTGGGGAGTGATCACTGGAATCCTCCACATTGGTCTAAAGCCCATGAACTCTGGTAGCTTTAGGTCAACAATGGGCCTGGAAAACTCCTGCTGCTTATCACCTACTGCCCTCCCTTAGCTGATGAATCAGGACTCCTCCATGTTGAACACCACTTGGTGTGTGCGGTGAGTGCATTGGTGAGCGAGTGCAGCTTGATAGCAACGTTAACACCTTCCATCACCCAGTTTGACCGCTCTGTCCTTCAGGGCTCCATCAGCTTGGTCAGTGATGGTATTACTGAGCCACCCTTGGTGATGGACAGTGAAGTCCCCACTCAGTACATTCTGTGTCCTTTCCACTCTCACTGCTTCCACCAAGTGGTGTTCAGCATGGAGGAGTACTGATTCATCAGCTGAGGGAGGGCAGTAGCTGATAATCAGCAGGAGGTTTCCAGGTCCATGTTTGACCTGGAGCTGTGAAACTTCATGGGGTTCAGAGGCAATGTTGAGGATTCCCAGAGCCACTGACTCCGGACTGCATACCACTGTGCCCCCACCATGTGACAGGACATACCCAGGGATGGTGATAGAGGAGTTTGGGATGTGGGGTTAATTCTGTGAGTATGACTCTGCCAGACAGCTCTCCCAACTTGGACAGCAGTTCCCAGGTGTTAGTGAAGGGACTTTGCAGAGTCGACTGGGTTGGATGTGTCTTTGTTGTATCCTGATTCAATACCTGGGTCACAGCCAGTGATCCATTCAGTTTTATCCTGTTTTGCTCTCCAGTCTTAGATACAAACCGATACAGGTCAGTTAATAAGCAACTAGGTTAACGTGGGACTGGAGTCACATAGAGACCAGACTGGGTATGGACGGCAGGTTTCCTTCCCTAAAGAGACATTAGTGAACCAGTTGGGGTTTTACAACAATCCAACAGCTTCAGGGTCACTTTTCCTGGGACCAAATTGATATTTCCAGGTTTGTATTTAAAATCTGACAGTGCCATGGGGGGATTTCATTCTCTGAATTATTAGTCCAGGCCTCTGGATTACTCATCTAGTAATTTAACCACCGACCCCATAAAATCAGGGATTAAATACAGAATTAAAAACAAAAAAACTGCGGATGCTGGAAATCCAAAACAAAAACAAAAACAGAATTACCTGGAAAAACTCAGCAGGTCTGGCAGCAACGGCGGAGAAGAAAAGAGTTGACATTTCGAGTCCTCATGACCCTTCGACAGAACTTGAGTTCGAGTCCAAGAAAGAGTTGAAATATAAGCTGGTTAAAGGTGTGTGTGTGGGGGGCAGAGAGAGAGAGAGAGAGAGAGAGAGAGAGAGAGAGAGGTGGAGGGGGGGGTGTGGTTGTAGGGACAAACAAACAGTGATAGAAGCAGATCATCAAAAGATGTCAACAACAATAGTACAAAAGAACACATAGGCGTTAAAGTTAAAGTTGGTGATATTATCTAAACGAATGTGCTAATTAAGAATGGATGGTAGGGCACTCAAGGTATAGCTCTAGTGGGGGTGGGGAGAGCATAAAAGATTTAAAAAAAAAAATTTTTAAAGTTAAAGTTGGTGATATTATGTAAACGAATTTGCTAATTAAGAATGGATGGTAGGGCACTCAAGGTATAGCTCTAGTGGGGGTGGGGAGAGCATAAAATTTAAAAAAAAATTAAATACAGAATACCTGAAACAAAAGCTTCTTACCCAACACAAAGAGATGGACGAGATCAGATTTCACTAAATAATGGACCTCCTCTTTCTTCTTGTAAATCTGACACTCATACATTTTCTTGTCAGACTTCCTGAGGTCAGAGATCAGAATTGACCAGTTGCCTTGCTCCAATTGATCTTTGAACAGTTTTGTTCTGTTTCTGAACCGTGGGTCTTGTTCTGTCAAATCATCATTGCCATCGACAAACTTGTATAAAATTTCAGATCTTGATATTCTCCAAATCACCTGTAAATCTGAGACTGGGACATTCCCTTTGTAGGTACAGGGCAGCACAATCTGCTCTCCAAGGAACCCAGAAACTGACCAGTCACCTGGAAAAGATTGAAAGCATTTATCCACAGAGATAACCTCCCTGCTGGTACATCACATCCTAAGCGTCACGTGGGTACACTGCGATGCTCAATTTGCAAGATGCACTGATCAGTAACTCACAGCTTTCATTTCTGTGGGAAGGTTAAAGCTCAGGCATTAAGGCCTTCAACTAAACCCAGCTTGTGCTGGATATTTGTTCACACAGAGCAGATGGACAGAGCAGAAAAATCACGTTTTCCATTTATACACAAGCTGGGAGAACTCATCAGTATATTGGTCACCTGTCCTTGGGAGGAATTCAGAGACCGGGGGTACACAATGTGAGGTGGAGCTCAGCAGCTGAAAAATGACCCTGAAATGTAATGACATGAACAGGTGGGGTGGGGGTTCCCAAGGAAGTAGGAAGGGGTTTGGACAGCTTGGGGGTGGGAGGGAATGACGGTCGAATACACTGGGTAGGGGTTTGAGGCAGAACCTGATTTACTTTCTTTATTCTTTCATGGGATGTGGGCATCGCTGGCAGGTCCAGAATTTGTTGTCCACCCCGAATGGTCCTTGATCTGAGTGGCTTGCTCGGCTACTTCAGAGGACAATTCAGAGTCAACCACATTGCTGTCTGGGTCTGTAGTCACAAAGTCAGGACAGCAGATTTCGCTTCATAAGAGGGCATTCATAAACCAGATGGCTTTTTACTAAAATCAATAACAGTTTCATATATTGTAGGTTTGTATTATTATATATTATGATAATATTATCATAGATTTATTAACTAGTTGCCATGGTGGGATTTGAACTCATGTCCCCAGAGCATTAGTCTGGGCCTCTGGGTTCCTAGTCCTGTGACAGTGCCACTATTACCATCTCTCCACTGGTCTGAAAAGGATTGAGGCAGTGTGTATTCTCACCACCCTCAAGATTACAAGGTCAGAGGATACAGGTGCAGGAGTAAGCCATTTGGCCCCTCAAGCCTGCTGTCTCATTTAATAAGATCATGGCTGATCTGATTGTGGCCTTAACTCCACTTTCATGCCTGTGCCCCCTTGTCAATCAAAATTCTGTCTAACTCAGCCTTGGTTATATTCAATGAGCCAGCCTTCACTGCTCTCCGGGGAAGAGAATTCCAAAGTCTAACAACCCTTAGAGAAGAAATTCCTCATTTCCATCTTAAATACCAGACATCTTATTCTTAAACTGTACCCCACAGTTCCAGATTCCCCTACAAGGGGAAATATCCTTTCAGTGTCTATCCTATCAAACTCCCTCAGAATCTGATCTGTTTCAATAAGATCATCTCCCATTCCCCTAAACTCCAACGGATACAGGGACAGCCTGCTCAACCTTTCCTCCTAACACAAACCCCTTCATCCCAGGAATCAGCCGAGTGAACATTCTCTGAACTGCCTCCAATGCAAGTATATCTCTCCTTAAGTAAGGAGACCGCGTTAGGGTTAGGGTTAGGTTTAGGGTTAGGGACTGGAACACACTAACAAAATTAACAGCAGAGATCACTGGCATCTAGTGTTTCAGAACCAACCCCACTACAAACAGATCCCTGGTTAATTCTAGTCCTGGTGGGATGTGGGAGGTTAGATACCAATAATCACACACACACCAGGCCACCCCACAGCTCCGTGCACACAAACACTGTACCACAATGTGATCGATACATGCTTTCCAATAGAGATAACTGGACACTGACCAGCGGCAGCCTCCCTTCAATTAAAGCTAACAACCTGCTGAAAGAGAGAGGGGGAATTTTAAAAAAATAACATTTTTTGGCTGGGAATGCAATGAGGTTGGATGGGTCACCTGTTTGTACCCAGATCAATATGATTCTCCACTGAATTCAATGTTGACGATTCCCGGGGTCACTCCCTCCTGACTGTATATCACTGTGCCCACACCTTTGTTGGGTCTGTCCTGCCGGTGGGACAGGACATGCCCAGGGATGGTGATAGAGGAGTCTGAGATGTAGGGCTGATTCTGAGAGTATGACTATGTCACACAGCTCTCCCAACTTGGACACTAGTCCCCAGATGTTAGTGAAGGAACTTTGCAGAGTTGACTGGGCTGGGTGTGTCTTTGTTGTTTCCTGATTCGATACCTGGGTCTCAACCAGTAATCCGTTCAGTTTCGTTCCGTTTTTTCTGTCTCACGGTTTGATACAACCTGATTGAAGTGACCGAGTAAGTCAGAGGACAGTTAAAAGTCAACCAGGTTAATGTGGGGCTGGAGTCACACAGAGACCAGACTGGGTATGGACGGCAGGTTTCCTTCACTAAAGGGACATTTGTGAACCAGTTGGGCTTTTACAACAATCCAACAGCTCCAGGGTCACTTTTATTGGGACCAACTTTATATTTCCCAGATTTTAAATTTAAATTCAGTTTATTACTTAAAGTGCCATAGTGGATCTGAATTCATATTGTCTGGATTATTAGTCCAGGCCTCTGGATTTCTAGTCTAGTAATATAATCACTGCACTACCAAACCCATAAAATCGGAGATTAAATATAGAACACCTGAAACAGAAACCTCTCACCTCTTACAGAAAGATGGATGTGATCAGTGTGCTCCCAGTGTAATCCTGCACCTGTTCTCTTGTAAATCTGACACTGATCCTGGTTCTGGTCAGAGATTAGAACTGACCAGTTGCCTTGTTCCAGTTGATCAGTGAACAGGTTTGTTCTGTTTCTGAACTGTGGGTCTTGTCCTGTCACTTCCCATTCCCATTGACAAATTTCACACTCAGATATCCCCCAGGCTACCAGTAAATCTGAGACTGGGACATTCCCTTTGTAGGTACAGGGAGCACAAGCTGCTCCCAAAGGAACCCAGAAACTGGCACAGGCGAGTCACCAGGGAAAGATTGAAAGTATTTATCCACAGATATAACCTCCCTGATGGTACATTACAGACGAGGCTTCACGTGGTTATACTGCGATCCTCGATTTGCAAGAAGCACTGATCAGTAACTCACTGCTTTCATTTCTGTGGGCAGGTTAAAGCTCAGGAATATACTATTTATAATGACAAGTTCCCTGTGCAGAGAGTATAATTCTTGCCATTCTTTTTAAAATGGAAAATTCTCAAAGTCACACTTTGAACAAAGAAAATCTCAAAATGTTTTTAAAATTCAATTTTTCTACAGGATTGGGTGGAATGTCGGTGTACACCTGGATCAATGTTACTCTCCACTGACTTCAACCAGCGTTGTACCCAATCCCGTCAGTTTCCCAACAGGAGGGTTCAGTTATAATTGTACCAAGACTTTCCACACAGAATTCCAGACACACTAATGCTAGTGGGAAGCAGGAATCCTCAGAGTTTTGCATCTGAGGGACAGGAAGGTGGGGCTCAGAAACATAACTAAAAATTCCATAAAATAAAAGCAAAATACTGCGGATGCTGGAAATCTGAAACAAAAATTGCTGGAAAAACTCAGCAGGTCTGACAGCATCTGTGGAGAGGAAGACAGAGTTAATGTTTCGAGTCCGTTTGACTCTTCATCAGAACTAAAGAGGAATAGAAATGTGGTAAAATATAAGCTGTTTAACGGGGGGTGGGACAGGTGGAGCTGGATAGAGGGCCAGTGATAGGTGGAGGCAAAGGAGAGATTGCCAAAGATATCATAAGCAAAAGGACAAAGGGGTGTTGATGACAGTGATATTAGCTAAAGGATGTGCTAATGGTGACATTAATGGTAGAAAGTAGGATAAGCAAGTGACAGATGGCCCTAGTGGGGTGGGGTGGAGTGGGGTGAAGGGACCCTAATATCCTCACCAGTGCGTTTGGTCGTGCTGTTGGGGAAGGTTTAAACTTGATTGGCAGGGGGATGGGAACCTGGGGCGGCCGGAGGGGGGGCGCGAATTCAGAATGCAGAGGAGAAAAACTGGCAGTGGGAAGTAGAGAAATATCAGCTCATAATGAGGATATATCAGAGAATTGCATCAAGGTAGATAGGATACCTGGAGAGTGTGCTAGAATTAGAGTAGGCAACGGTAAGGCATTAGGTGGGGTCGGGATAAGGGGGGGAAAGTAAAAACAAGCCTAAATCGGAGCTAATGTGCATGTATGTGAATGCACGGTGTGTGATTAATAAGATTGGTGAACCGCAGGCACAGGTTGACAAATGGAATTATGATATTATCGCTATAACAGAGATCTGGCTCAAAGAAGGGCAGGACTGGGCATTAAATATTCCTGGGTACAAGGTGTTTAGGAGAGACAGGAAAGGAAGGAACAGGGAAGGAGTGACAATATTGGTTAACGATAGCATTACAGTACTGGAGAGAGAGGATGTTCCAGAGGAGTCAGGGATGGAATCTCTCTGGCTAGAGGTAAGGAATTGTAAAGGTGCAATAACAGGTGTGGTATATAGAGCACCAACTAGTGGAAGGGATGTGGAGAAACAAATTTGCAAAAGAAATTACAGAGAGGTGCAAGAGTTATAGAGAATCATACGGGTGTCTTCCATTCTCCAAATATAGACTGGGATAGCAAGAGTACAAAAGCACAAGAGGGGCAAGAGTTCCTGGAACGTGTTCAAGATCATTTTCTACAGCAGTATGTTTCCAGTCCAACAAGAGGACATGCACTTTTGGACCTGGTTCTGGGAAATGAATTGGCCCACGTGGATCAAATATCAGTGGGAGAGCATCTACAGGACAGTGACCATGTATCATAAGGTTTAGGTTAATCATGGAAAAGGACAGAGAACAATCCACAGCAGAAATAATTAATTGGAGGAAAGCAAACTTCAATGGGATGAGAATGCATCTGAGTTGAGTGAGTTGGAATCAAATGTTGGCAGAAAAGACAATGGCTGAACAATGGGCCGCCTTCAAAGAAAAAGTATTCCAGGCAATGTCAAGATGTATTCCCTTGAAGGGGAAAGGTCGGACAAATAAATCCACAGTGTCCTGGATGATTAGAGAGATAGCAGTAAAGATGAAAAGGAAGAAGTGCACAGACGACAGATGTCAGGTAGAAAATACAATGGAGAATCAGACTGAATATAGAGGGACTAGAAAGGATGTGAAGGACTAAAAAGAAAAGCAAGGAGAGAGCATGAAAAGAGGCTGGCAGCAAACAAAAAAGGGAATCCTAAGGACATCTATAAGCATTTAAATAATAAAAGGATGGTAAAAGGAAGAGTAGGGCTGATTCGGGACAAAGAAAAGGGACCTGTATGTGGAGGATGGGGAAATAGCGCAGGTATTGAACGAGTACTTTGCATCTGTCTTTATAAAGAAAGAACTTGTTACCCAGGCGGAGGTGAGAGAGGAGGTAACTGGAACACTAGAAGAACTTACAATCGAGAGGAAGGAGGTGTTGGAAAGGCTATCTTTACTTAAAATAGATAAGGTACCTGGACTGGATGAGATGCATCCAAGGATACTGAGAGGGGTGAGAGTGGAAATTAGAGGCACTAGTAATACTTTTCCAGTCTTCCTTAGGCACAGGGGAGGAGCCAGAGGACTGGAGAAATGTGAATGTTACATCCTTGTCCAAAAGTGGGTGCAAGGATAAAGCTGACAACTACAGGCCAGTCAGTTTGACACCAATGGGAGGGAAACTTCTGGAAACTATAGTACGGAATGAAATCAATAATCACTTAGACAAGTGCAGGATAATTAAGGAAAGCCAGCATGGATTCATCAGGGGAAAATCATGTTTCACTAACTTGATGGAATGTTTTGAAGAGGTAACAGAGAAGGTTGATAAGGGCAATGCTGTTGATGTGGTGTATATGGATTTTCAAAAGGCATTTGATACAGTGCCACACAACAGACTTGAGTGGAATAAAAGGGAAAGTAGGCACTTGGATAAGAAATTGGCTGAGTGATAGGAAACAGAGAGTAGTGATAAATGGTTGTTTTTCAGATTGAAGGACGATTTGTAGTGGAGTTCCTCAGGGGTTAGTTTTGGGACCCTTGCTCTTCCTGATATATATAAATGATCGAGGCTGTGGTGTGCAGGGCATGATTTCAAAATTTAAAGATGATACGAAGAATGGAAATGTTGTCATCTGTGATGGGGATAGTCCTGAACTTCAAAAGGACATAAACATATTGGAAGATTGGGCAGACAAGTAGCAGATGAAGTTCAATGCAGAGAAGAGTGAGGTGATTCATTTTGGCAGGAAAGATATGGTGAGAGAGTATAAAATAAAGGGAGATCCTCTAAAGGAGGTGCAGGAACAGAGGGATCTCGGTGCATATGTACACTGATCATTGAAGATGACTGGGCATGTCCAAAGTGCAGTTAATAAAGAATATAGTATCTTAGGGTTTATTAATAGGGGCATTGAGTACAAGAGTAAGGAGGTCATGTTAAACTTGTATAAGACACTAATTAGGCCTCATCTGGAGTACTGCGTCCAGTTCTGGGTGCCATACTTGAGGAAGGATGGGAAGGTATTGGAGAGAGTACAGAGGAGATTCACAAGGATAATTCCTGGGATGAAGAACTGGAGCTATGAGGATAGATTGGAGAGGTTGGGACTGATTTACTTGGAGAAAA
The DNA here is from genome assembly GCF_017639515.1 of Carcharodon carcharias. Classification (NCBI taxonomy): domain Eukaryota; kingdom Metazoa; phylum Chordata; class Chondrichthyes; order Lamniformes; family Lamnidae; genus Carcharodon; species Carcharodon carcharias. Next base: position 323,610 of record NC_054495.1, read on the forward strand.
GAAGGCTGAGAGGAGACTTGACAGAGGAATTCGAGATCCTGAGGGGTTAGGACAGGGTAAATAGTGAGAAACTGTTCCCACCCAGGAGAACATCAAGAACTAGAGGGCACAGATACAAAATAATTGGCTAAAGTAGTAAATGTGATGTGGGGAAAGATTTTTTCACCCAGAGGGTGGTTGGAGTCTGGAACAAACTTCCTGAAAGGGTGGTGGAGGCTGGTTCGATCGAGGTATTCTAAAGGGAATCAGATTGCTCCCTGAAAAGAGAGAATGTGCAAGGTTATGGGGATAAGGCAGTGGAGTGAGACTAAGCAGATTGCTCTTTCAGAGAGCCAGTGCAGACACAATGAGCCAAATGTCCTCTTTCTGCACTGTAAAGATACTGTGATATCTGTACAGGTACATTATCCTGTACTACCCCCTCACTCATTCTGTGAATCAGCTGCTGCTGCTGTCAATATTAACTATCAAAAGGAAATTGGATGAATTATTAAAGGGAAGGATAATTACAGGGAGAACAAAATTTGCAAAACTGATTTGGCCTTGCAAGTGATAAAGTCATTTCAGAAGCAGCTGGCTGCTGCAGGGAGAGATCATTTGTCTCTGGGTGAATGAATTTAAAAAGGGACAAAGTGTCTCTTCCTCAAACCCGTTTTCTCGATCTTGTGATTAAAGTGATACAACCCCACCCTCTGCTGGCAGATGGAAGCTACTACACAAGCGGAGGGGAATATTCAGGGATTCAGCAAGAGAGCAGGTCAATCAAAAATGACAGGGAAAAGTGTGGTTCAGTATCTTCAGCAGGAAAGCTGTAACGTACAGGTCGGGTGAAGTAGAAATTAAGTTCTATTTTTGATTGGAAAATCAGGGGAGAGCGCCAGCGCAGTACCCCCACGCCTGAAGTCACAACTCGACCAGACTGGGTAAGGACGGCAGGTTTCCATCCCTAAAGACACATCAATGAACCAATTGGGGTTTTACCACAATCCAACAGCTTCATGGTCACTTTTATTGCAACTAACTTCAGATTTCCAGATTTTCAGACAGTACTGAGCCTCGGACAGTGCAGCACTCCCACAGTAGGGATATGGTGTTTTCTGGGAACACTAGGATTTACGCACTGAGTATTTATGGAGTGGGAATTGAGACAGTTAAACTGTGGCCTATCTATTGTGTGGATCCAGGATCACATGGATTTACAGGATCAGCTGTGAACAGCAGCAGATTGTTAGAGGGGAATCGCACAGACTCCAGGGTCTGAATGGGTGACTCCTGTTCCTGGGAACAAACTGAACACTGCAATGGGAAGGAAGGGACAGGAAGGGGCTCACTCTCACAGACTCATTCTTTGGTGAAATATCACACAGCATTTCAAACCTTCCAATGTTACTACCTGTCTATCCAGCGTGATCAAATGTAAGAGCTGAAAACACATGTAGTAGTTTAGAAACAGATTTACCTGGTACAAGCGTGGTCGGTACAGGTGTTTGAGGTCGCTCTAAAGAAAACATCATGTGTTTAGTATTGTGTGTGAAACAAACTGCAGAAATGTTCAAAGACTCTATCGGGCTTTAGGGAAACACATCCTGGGAGGAACGAGACTTGGTTCAAACTGATCGGGAAGGGTCAGGAACAGGGTCGGCATACTTGAGGAATCCAACAGGATTGCATTAACTGTGGGGGGTAGAATGGAAGTTTTCCAGAGTTACCCTGAGCAGGATCATTCCCAGCAGCCTACATCCCCCTGTGGAGAGAATCCTCCCAGCATCCTGGGTCTACTGGGATACACTTTCAAGGTAAGCGCACTGGGTCTTGTAAAGGCTGCCTGAGAGGTGTGATGGGCCCCACCTCCTGCACCCCAACATCTGGCGACAGACAGAGCTCTTTGCTGGAGAGTGAGTGCAGCTTGATAGCTCCATTAACTCCTTCCATCACCCAGTTTGACCGCTCTGTCCTTCAGGGCTCCATCAGCTTGGTCAATGATGGTATTACTGACCCACCTTGGTGATGGACAGTGAAGTCCCCACTCAGTACATTCTGTGTCCTTGCCACTCTCACTGCTTCCTCCAAGTGGTGTTCAGCATGGAGGAGTACTGATTCATCAGCTGAGGTAGGGCAGTAGGTGATAATCAGCAGGAGGTTTCCAGGTCTGTGTTTGACCTGAAGCTGTGAGACTTCATGGGGTTCACAGTCAATGTTGAGGATACCCGGCACCACTCCCTCCGGACTGTATACTGCACCTCTGGTGGGACTGTCCTGCCAGTGGGACAGAATATACTCAGGGATGGTGATAGAGACTGGCATTCAGAGTTAATTCTGTGAATATGACTCTGCCAGACAGCTCTCCCAACTTGGACATCAGATGTTAGTGAGGGGACTTTGCAATGTCAACTGGCCTGGGTTTGTCTGTGTTGTTTCCTAATTCGATGCCTGGGGTGAAGCTAGTGATGATTCAGTTTTATTCTACTCTTTCTTTCCAATGGTTTGATATCAATTCATTTTTAACTGCCCTCTGACCTCCTAGGCCAGCTTAACCAACCAGGTTACTGTGGGACTGGGTAAGGACAGCAGGTTTCCTTCCCTCAAGGGACATTCATGAACCAGTTGGGATTTTACAACAATCCAACAGCTTCAGGGTCACTTTTATTACAACTAACTTTATATTTCCAGATTTTTATTTAATAAACTGAATTTAAATTCTGGAAGTGCCATGCTGGGATTTGAACTCTCATCCTCTGGATTGTTAGTCCAGGCCTCTGTATTACTAGTCTAGTAACATAACCACTGAACTACCAAACCCATACAGAGATTACATACAGAATACCTGAAGCAGAAACCTCTCACCTGTCACAGAAAGATGGATGATATCAGTTTGCTCTGGTATATAACCCACAGCTATCCTCTTGTGAATGTCACATAAATACTGGTTCTGGTCTGACTCCCTGAGGTCAGAGATCAGAACTGACCAGTTGCCTTGTCCCAGTTGATCTTTGAACAGGTTTGTTCTGTTTCTGAATCGTGGATCTTGTTCTGTCAAATCATTGTTCCGAGTGATGAACTTCTGCAAAATTTCACCCTTGGCTGTCTCCCAGATCACCAGTAAATCAGAGACTGGGGCATTCCCTTTGTAGGTACAGGGCAGTACAACCTGCTCCCCAAGGAACCCAGAAACTGAGACAGGTGAGTCACCTGGAAAAGATTGAAAGTATTTATCCACAGATATAACCTCCCTGCTGGTACATTACATCCCAAGTTTCACATGGTTACACTGCGATGCTCGATTGACAAGAAACACTGATCAGTAACTCACTGCTTTCATTTCTGTGGGAAGGTTAAAGCTCAGGAGTTAAGGGCCTTCAACTAAAACCAGCTTGTGCTGGAGATTTGTAAGCACAGAGCAGCTGGACAGCACTTTGAATCACATGTTTTTAATTTGTACACATGCTGGGAGAACACATCAGGATATTGGTCACCTCCCATTGGGAGAAAAATCACAGACTATGGGCTGCACAATGTGAGGTGGAGCTCAGGAACAGAAAACTGACCCTGAAATGTAAGATTGGAATCCCCAGTCCTGATGACTCTACTCCCCATGCTCTTGGACCATTCCCAGTTCTATTTGATCCCAGGACGGTCTCAGACTCCTGATCCCAGTGCTCATGACCCCATCCCAGTCCCACCAGATCCCAGTCACCCATCCCAGTGTCACCCAGTGTTGCTCAGTGTCCAAAACCCACTCTTCACATCACAGGGGTTAATCTGAAGACATTAACTGCCTTCCTTTCAACTCTCATGAGCATTATTTTATGAATAAACTTTAGTTTTGGAGAAAGAAATCTGAATGAACATTCCAAATCATTTCAAAATGGTCATTACACAAAGAACAATGAAATTCAAATTTGACATAATGTTGCACTTGAGATACCTCAATACCACCGTGATACATGTGATATTTAATATATCAAACCAATGTCTAGCATACAGCCCGAGGGGTCTATACAATTCCCAGCCCCTCTGTGCGCTCTGTCTGGAAGGTCAGAGACAGTGACCTTGCCCCATCGCATCTTTACGCCGGCTGCTCCAAGCAGTCGTGCATGTCTCAGCACGTGGTCCTGGACCTTGGAATGTGCCAGTCTGCAACACTCGGTCAGGGACAACTCTTTGCACTGGAAAACCAACAGGTTTCGGGCAGACAAAAGAGCGTCTTTCACTGAGTTGATGATCCTCCAGCTGCAGTTGATGTTTGTCTCAGTGTGTGTCCCTGGGAACGGCCCGTAGAGCACAGAGTCCTGTGTCATGGAACTGCTCAGGATGAACCTCGACAAAAACCACTGCATCTTGTTCCAGACCTTTCTTTGCAAAGGCACATTCCACAAGAAGTTGAACAACGGTCTCTTCCCCACCAAAGCCATATTCAGAGCAATGGGGGTGAGGCACCTGGCATGTAGGAAGGATCTGACGGGGAGGACCTTTCTCACCACCAGCCAAGCCATGTCTTGGTGCTTGTTGGAAAGTTCTGGCGATGAGGCTTTCTGCCAAATGCCTGACAGGCTACACAGGGAACCATCCAACAGGATTCATCATCTTCTTTTCCCACAGGGCCTCAAGGACATTGTATGCAGGCCACTGCCTGATGGGCTTGTGGTCAGAAGGCATTTTCTGCATAAACTTCTCCATGAGGGACAGGTGGTACGGCATGGTCCAACTATTTGGAGCGTTCCGCGGCAGCGTGGCCAGACCCATCCTTCACAAACCTCAGCACAGAGTGACACTTGCTGTTTGCATACCGAGGGTCTACGCACAACTTGATGCGACTACACAAAAATGGCCAGCAGGATGAGGGCGATGTTGAGCACATCTTTCTCCCACCCACACCTCTCTATCCAGAGCCTCTGGCATCCCCATGGACACAATCCATCTTTGACCTCCGGATAAAAAGTTGAAGGTGGTTCGGCTGACCACTGCTGCACAAGATCAGGGTACGGGCAACACCTGCGCCATGTACAGCAATCCCAGAGTGCCTCACACCTCATAATCAATCCTATCATTCCCAGATCCTTCCTGATGGACTCAGCAAAGGATTCTATGCAACACACAAACAGGATAGGGGAGAGAGGGCAGCCCTGCCTGACTCCAGATTTCATTGGAAAGCTTTCTGATTCCCTCGCATTGATTGAAACTACACTAGTGATGTTTGTGTAGAGCAGTTGGATCCAATTGCAGATTCCCTCCCCAAACCCCATTTTAGAGAGTACATCCACCATGTAGGTCTGCGTTATTCTGTCAAAGGCCTTCTCCTGGTCCAGGCTGATGAGGCAGGTGTCCACACCCATGTCTTGTACATAGCCTTGCACTACTCAGGGATGAGATCTTCCCACAGGGTACAACACAGGTCTGGTCAGGCTGGACGTCAAATCCAAAGCAGAGGTGACCCGATTGGCAATGAGCTTGGATCAAATTTTATAGTCCACATTCAGCAGTGAAATAGGTCTAACATTTCTAATTTCCTCCCTTTCCCCTTCCAATGGTAGATGGGGGGTGATGATGCCTTTCCTCATGGATTCTGACATGCTGCCGGCCAGAAGCATACTCTCGTACACTCCCAGGGCCGGGCTGCGCTGGTTGTGTTGCCGCTCCTGGTTTCCCAGGGCCAGGCTGCGCTGGTTGTGTTGCTGCTCCTGGTTTCCCAGGGCCGGGCTGCGCTGGTTGTGTTGCTGCTCCTGGTTTCCCAGGGCCGGGCTGCGCTGGTTGTGTTGCTGTTCTCACATTCCTGGAGCTGGGGAACGTTGGCAGCAATGCTGCTCCCGGTGATCACTGGGCCCCTCGCCACCTCTGGTGTTTCTCAGCTGGGAACCCTTGGACTCCTTTACGGCCTTGGTGCTTTGCTGTTTTTCTGGTTGGTAGAGATTTTTCGGCCCTTCCTCGCCTGAGAAGCAGCTGCCACTGGTGTCTGCTTGGGATATTTGCCGCTACTTGCTTGGATAGCAGCTCTTCCCTTCTGTAATCTTTTCCTCTAAGTTTTTTCTTTTGACTGTTTGTTAGCCTCCTTGTTCTGTTGGTGCCTCCTCCAGGTTATGCTGGAACTGTATAAAACTCTGGTTAGGCCACAGCTAGAGTATTGCGTGCAGTTCCGGAATCCGCATTATAGGAAGGATGTAATTGTACTAGAGAGAGTGCAGAGGCGATTTACCAGGATGTTGCCTGAGCTGGAGAGTTTTTGTTATGAGGAAAGATTGGATAGACTGGGGTTATTTTCTTGGAGGAAAGGAGATCGAGGGGGGGATATGGTTGAGGTGTATAAAATTATGAGGGGCATAGATAGGGTAGACAGGAAGGAACTTTTCCCCTTGATGGAGAGATCAATAACCAGGGGGCATCGATTGAAGGTAAGGGGCAGGAGGTTCAGTGGGGATGTGAGGAAGAATTTTTTCACCCACAGGGTGGTGGGAATCTGGAACTCTCTGCCTGAAAGGGTGGTAGAAACCTTCACAACTTTTAAGAAGTATTTGGATGTGCACTTGCGATACCATGGCATACAAGGCTATGGGCCGAGTGCTGGAAACAGGCGTCAAATAGTTAGGTACTTGTTTGACTGACGCAGAGTCGATGGGCCGAAGGGCCTTTTTCTGTGCTGTAGACCTCAATGACTCTATGAGCACCCGCTTAACAAAATAATGCCAGTCCGCAGGTACCTCGGTCCAATGTCTTCCCTGTCACCTGAACAGTTATCGGCAACCTCTGGCCTAGTGCCGGGTGCTTTTCCGTTAAGCAGGTGCTGGAGATTTTGCTGTATCAACAACATTAGGGCTAAACCAGAATTAGGCTAAGACCAGCATTAAGATCCACTAAACGCAGCAGAGCTCAAACTTTGTCTTTGTTGCTGTTTTCTTCATCATCATCATTGTCGTCACTTTGAGTTCACCATCAAAATCCACACAAAAAGTTTCAGGATCATGATGTGTAATGTGAACCTACTGTGTCCAGATCCCACTGTTCACATCACAGGGGTTAATCTGAAGACATTAACTGCCTTCCCTTCAGCTCTCATGATCATGGTGTGTGATGTGAACCTACTGTGTCCACTCCCTCAATGGCTCCACTTGCAGTACACACAGCTCCCTAAAGCAAGATGAATTCCTGATTCCCCCTCCCTTTGATCACTGCTGAAATGTTCCAGCAGTCACAGCACTTACCTGAAACAGCAGCAACAACATTGAGCAACAGGAGTAGTTTCTGTAAGTTGTGTCCCTGCAACAAGAAAACACAGTTACCCCCTTTACAACAGACTCACTTCCTGATCAGGTTGATGACTGAAGAGGAACGTAATACGCGCATGCGTGGGTTTGATCCCCGCCCCCTGGGGAAAAGATAGAATCTGCGCATGCGGCCCCGGAGCTGGAGAAAGAGCCCGGGCTCTGGAGAGCCGCATGCGCACCGAGCCGGCGGAGAATGAATGGCTTCTCCCGCTGCACAAACTGAGACTGGCCCGGAGTTGCTATTAGCAAATACCTGACTCTCGCTCTTTGTCTGTCTGTCTCTCCCTCTGTCTCCGTCTCTCCCTCCACTCCAACCTGATCCTCATCATTGCTCCGGTCACTTTCCCGACTTTTTGGATAATCACACACTGTCTCCAGTAACAGACCCTCATTCCCAGCCCATGGTCCGGTCTGAACCCTGGGCTCTCCCTCCCTCCACCCGGGACACGGGCTCCAGTCCTCAGTCTGAGCCCTGCAGCAAGGGGTGAAAACTGTCCAATAATCCCGGTCAGAGAGGATGAAGTGTCCCCGAGTCCATCCAACCAGGAGCCGGAGAATAAAGAGCTGAATCCCGGTGAAGATAAAGGAAAGTTTCCCCCCCCGGATCCCCCTCCCTCCCCCGGGTGTGAGACACTGACAGTACCTGCAGCTCCTTTCCATCCATTCCCCGAGAGAGGGATCCGCTCAGAGCCGGGGACAGGGGGACAACACGAGAGGGACAAACGGGTTAGAAACACAATCCCGGAGGGAGAGAAATAAAATCCGCCAGAATTAAAAATAACCGGATGGTATTGAAATCAGTAAAACATCAAAATCAACACAACATTACAACTCAGTTACAAGCGGAACATGGAACTTAAACCGGAACATAGATGCGGGGCCTGTGTCCAGCTCCATTCAGACGTGGGGGGCGAGGGGGGAATAATTCCCGGTCTCTCCTCCATCTACCCCCGGGGCTGAAGTGAACAGTTTCCCTGGAGCCGGTCCTCGGATCGTTGATTTATTCCAAGCCCTTCAGGGCTAAAGCAGCTTTTAACCCGGCTTGTCCTGACAGAAGCTGGGTCATTATTCCTGACACAACACCCCCCCCAACTCAGTGACAATGTGACAATCCAGCCCCGCCCCCAACTCACTGACAATGTGACAATCCAGCCCCGCCCCCGTCCCGCGCTTTTAGTTTTGAACATCACGTGATGCCGACGCGCCAAAAACATCTGAAATCGGTTCCGCGAGAATAAACCCAGAGTCTGGTTCCTGTATTAAAGGGGTTTATCCAGGAGATGGTGAGGTGAATAAAGATCAGTGCTGCAGGGAATCCTTTCAGCAACTGTGAAAAAAAAATTACAGCAAAAAGTTGCGGATGCTGGAAATCTGAAACAAAAATAAAAATACCTGGAAAAACTCAGCAGGTCTGGCAGCATCTGCGAAGAGGAAAACTTTTTTTTGAAAAATATACTTTATTCATAAAATACCTGGAAGAACATTCCAAAACATTTCAAATTCACCATCACATAAGTACAACCAGAATCAACTTTTACACATGGACCACAAGGTACATCAATACAATCAATGAATGTTACAAATCATTTCAATATGGTCAATGCAGACAATCAGACAATGGGATTGGAGTTATCAACATACGTCATGTTGCTCTCTGAGGTGCTTCAATACATTTATAATACAATTAGTATTCAATGCACACATTCATTTTGAGCTGTACAGCCTGAGGGGCTCTCAGCAGTTCCAAGCCCCTCGGTTCACGATGGCAGAAAGGTCTTAGACAGCGACCGTTCCACATTGGGCCTTTGCGGCAGCTGCCCCAAGCTTAAGTGCGTCCCTCAGCACCTAGTCCTGGACTTTGAAATGTGCCAATCTGCAACACTCGTTCGGGGACAATTCTTTGCGCTGGAAGACCAACAAGTTTCGGGCAGACCTAAGAGCGTCATTCACCAAGTTGATGTTTGTCTCCGTGTGTGTCCCTGGGAACAGCCCATAGAGCACAGAGTCCTGTGTCACAGAACTGCTCAACAGAAACCACTGCATCTCTCTCCAGACCTTTGCAAAGGCACAATCCACAAGGAGGTGAACAATGGTCTCATCCCCACCACAGCCACCTCGAGGGCAGCGTGCAGAGGGGGTGAGACTCCTGGCGTGTTGGAAGGATCTGACGGCAAGGGCCTTTCTCACCACCAGCCAAGCTACATCTTGGTGCTTGTTGGAAAGAGTCAGGGACAGGAGGACAACATGAGAGACACATTCACCAGACCGAATGAGAAAAAGGCAGGGCCTGTGTCCAGCTCCATTCAGACGGGGGTCGGGGGGGGGGGCGGAATCATTCCTGGTCTCTCCTCCCTCTCCCCCTGGTGCTGAGGTGAACAGTTTCCCGGGAGCTGACAGTCGGATTGTTGATTTACTCCAATCCCTTCAGGGGAAAAGCAGCTTCTAACCTGGCAGAGGCTGGGACATTATTCTCCCCACTCCGGGCCAGAAACCAGAGTTCTAAATTGGGGGAAAAGGCTGATTTTAATGTCAGGTATGATTTGGCCAGAGTGGACTGGGAGCAGCTACTTTTAGGTAAATCTGCATCAGAGCAGTAGGGGCTCATTCAAGAAGCAAATAGGGAGAGTACAGGGCCAACATATTCCAGTAAAGATAAAGGGTGGGACCAACAAATCCAGGGAACCCTGGATGTCGAGGAATATACAGGATTGGATAAAGAGAAAAAGGGAGGCTTATGGCAGATACTGAGGGCTTAAAATAGCGGAAGCCCAAGTGGAGTATGAATGTGTAGGGGGGAACTTAAAATTAGGACAG
>NC_054495.1:333779-341279 GCF_017639515.1 Carcharodon carcharias
GGGGGGGGGGGGGTGGGTGTGGTTGTAGGGACAAACAAGCAGTGATAGAAGCAGATCATCAAAAGATGTCAACAACAATAGTACAAAAGAACACATAGGTGTTAAAGTTAAAGTTGGTGATATTATCTAAACGAATGTGCTAATTAAGAATGGATGGTAGGGGCACTCAAGGTATAGCTCTAGTGGGGGTTTTTTTATATAATGGAAATAGGTGGGAAAAGGAAAATCTTTATAATTTATTGGAAAAAAAAAAGGAAGGGGGAAACAGAAAGGGGGTGGGGATGGGGGAGGGAGCTCACGACCTAAAGTTGTTGAATTCAATATTCAGTCCAGAAGGCTGTAAAGTCCCTAGTCGGAAGATGAGGTGTTGTTCCTCCAGTTTGCGTTGGGCTTCACTGGAACAATGCAGCAAGCCAAGGACAGACATGTGGGCAAGAGAGCAGGGTGGAGTGTTGAAATGGCAAGCGACAGGGAGGTTTGGGTCATTCTTGCGGACAGACCGAAGGTGTTCTGCAAAGCGGTCGCCCAGTTTACGTTTGGTCTCTCCAATGTAGAGGAGACCACATTGGGAGCAACGAATGCAGTAGACTAAGTTGGGGGAAATGCAAGTGAAATGCTGCATCACTTGAAAGGAGTGTTTGGGTCCTTGGATGGTGAGGAGAGAGGAAATGAAGGGGCAGGTGTTGCATCTTTGCGTGGGCATGGGGTTGTGCCATAGGAGGGGGTTGAGGAGTAGGGGGTGATGGAGGAGTGGAGAAGGGTGTCCCGGAGGGAGCGATCCCTACAGAATGCCGATAGGGGGGGTGAAGGGAAGATGTGATTGGTGGTGGCATCATGCTGGAGTTGGCGGAAATGGCGGAGGATGATCCTTTGAATGCGGAGGCTGGTGGGGTGATAAGTGAGGACAAGGGGGACCCTATCATGTTTCTGGGAGGGAGGAGAAGGCGTGAGGGCGGATGCGCGGGAGATGGGCCGGACACGGTTGAGGGCCCTGTCAACGACCGTGGGTGGAAAACGTCGGTTAAGGAAGAAGGAGGACATGTCAGAGGAACTGTTTTTGAAGGTAGTATTATCGGAACAGATGCGACGGAGGCGAAGGAACTGAGAGAATGGGATGGAGTCCTTACAGGAAGCGGGGTGTGAGGAGCTGTAGTCGAGATAGCTTTGGGAGTCGGTGGGTTTGTAATGGATATTGGTGGACAGTCTATCACCAGAGATTGAGACAGAGAGGTCAAGGAAGGGAAGGGAAGTGTCAGAGATGGACCACGTGAAAATGATGGAGGGGTGGAGATTGGAAGCAAAATTAATAAATTTTTCCAAGTCCTGACGAGAGCATGAAGCGGCACCGAAGTAATCATCGATGTACCGGAGAAAGAGTTGTGGAAGGGGGCCGGAGTAGGACTGCAACAAGGAATGTTCCACATACCCCATAAAGAGACAGGCATAGCTGGGGCCCATGCGGGTACCCATAGCCACACCTTTTATTTGGAGGAAGTGAGAGGAGTTGAAGGAGAAATTGTTCAGCGTGAGAACAAGTTCAGCCAGACGGAGGAGAGTAGTGGTGGATGGGGATTGTTCGGGCCTCTGTTCGAGGAAGAAGCTAAGGGCCCTCAGACCATCCTGGTGGGGGATGGAGGTGTAGAGGGATTGGACGTCCATGGTGAAGAGGAAGCGGTTGGGGCCAGGGAACTGGAAATTGTTGATGTGACGTAAGGTGTCAGAGGAATCACGGATGTAGGTGGGAAGGGACTGGACAAGGGGAGAGAGAAGGGAGTCAAGATAACGAGAAATGAGTTCTGTGGGGCAGGAGCAAGCTGAGACGATCGGTCTACCGGGGCAGTTCTGTTTGTGGATTTTGGGTAGGAGATACAAGCGGGCCGTCCGAGGTTGGGCGACTATCAGGTTGGAAGCTGTGGGAGGGAGATCCCCAGAGGAGATGAGGTCACTGACAGTCCTGGAAACAATGGCTTGATGTTCAGTGGTGGGGTCATGGTCCAGGGAGAGGTAGGAGGAAGTGTCTGCGAGTTGACTCTCAGCCTCCGCGAGGTAGAGGTCAGTGCGCCAGACAACAACAGCACCACCCTTGTCAGCGGGTTTGATGACAATGTCAGGGTTGGACCTGAGAGAATGGAGTGCAGTAAGTTCAGAGAGAGACAGGTTAGAATGGGTGAGAGGAGCAGAGAAATTGAGACGACTAATGTCGCGCCGACAGTTCTCAATGAAAAGATCGAGAGAAGGTAAGAATCCAGAGGGAGGGGTCCAGGTGGAGGGAGACTATTGGAGATGGGTAAAAGGATCCGTTGAACGGGGAGAGGACTCCTGCCCAAAGAAGTGAGCCCGGAGACGAAGACAGCAGAAGTTGAGTTCAGCATCGTGCGGAGCCCGAAATTCATTGAGGTGAGGGCGTAAGGGTATGAAACTAAGTCCTTTGCTGAGCACTGAACGTTCAGCATTGGAGAGGAGAAGGTCAGGGGGTATAGTGAATACACGGCTGGGGCTGGGATTGGAAGATGGGGTGGGGACGGAGGGACAGGCCGGGGTGGAGGGTCCTAGATGGGTGTTGGTGTCGATGAGTTGTTGCAGCTTGCGTTCCTTAGCACTTGAGAGAAAGAGAAAAAGTTTCTTGTTGAGGCGTCGGATGAGCCGAAGGATAAAATGAAACTGGGGGCACGCGCAGCTTTGAAAAAGGGTACGGCGGTGCTGCTGGAGGGAGAGGTCGAGTGTGTTCATATGGCGGCGCATGGCACTGAGTGTGGATCTCAGAATGTGACGGGAACAGCAGTCCGAGAAACGTTTTATGTCCCGGAGATACCTGTAATCCTGGGTGGGTTCGAAACATGAGGGGTAGAATTTCAGTTGAAATCCACGTGGGGTAAGTCGGAGACGGAGACAGTCACTGAGAAAGGAGATATGGCTGTGAAAGCGGGTTTTAGTAAACACCTTGTCAAACACTAGGAGGGAAATGGAAAGCAAGGAAGGTGAGCAAGACAACAGAGAGATACGGAAATCTTGTCGCAGAGAGGAACAGAACTTCTTCAAGGAGGTAGGCATTTCTTGAAGAGCAGCGGCAGTCAATTAAATACAGAGATAAAAACAAAAAAACTGCGGATGCTGGAAATCCAAAACAAAAACGGAATTACCTGGAAAAACTCAGCAGGTCTGGCAGCATCGGCGGAGAAGAAAAGAGTTGACGTTTCGAGTCCTCATGACCCTTCGACAGAACTTGAGTTCGAGTCCAAGAAAGAGTTGAAATATAAGCTGGTTTAAGGTGTGAGTGCCCTACCATCCATTCTTAATTAGCACATTCGTTTAGATAATATCACCAACTTTAACTTTAACACCTATGTGTTCTATTGTACTATTGTCGTTGACATCTTTTGATGATCTGCTTCTATCACTGCTTGTTTGTCCCTACAACCACACCCCCCCCCTCCACCTCTCTCTCTCTCTCTCCGCCCACCCCCCCCCCCCCCCCCCCCCCCCCACACACACACACCTTAAACCAGCTTATATTTCAACTCTTTCTTGGACTCGAACTCAAGTTCTGTCGAAGGGTCATGAGGACTCGAAACGTCAACTCTTTTCTTCTCCGCCGATGCTGCCAGACCTGCTGAGTTTTTCCAGGTAATTCTGTTTTTGTTACAGAAACAGAAATACCTGGAAAAACTCAGCAGGTCTGGCAGCATTGGCGGAAAAGAGCACAGTTGACGTTTCGAGTCCTCATGAAAGACACTTTCTCCTTTTTAAAATTCTTTCACCCAGAGACAAATGATCTCTCCCTGCAGCAGCCAGCTGCTTCTGAAATGATTTTATATATCGCAAAACCGAATCTGTTCCTCAAATCATTTTTCCCTGCAATTACCCTTCCCTTTAATAATTGATTTAAAATTTCCTTTTGAAAGTTAATATTGACAGCAGCTGCGGCAGGTAAACCTCACTGGCCTCCTGCAGCCTCATAAGCGCCTTTCTCTAGAAGAGCAGCTCTGTCTTGAAGTCCTGACTGACCTCTCACACCAGCCACTGGAAGGGCAGTTTGCGGGTGAGCCGCTCGGTGCGATTGTGGCAGCGGCGGCTTTCCCGCAGAGTCCCAGTGCCGGCTCTGTCACCAGGAGGTTCCTTCACTCCGACCGTGGCTGGAGAACGCTTTGGGCGGCTGTTTGCGGGGAGCTTTCCCTCCGCTGGATAAGCGAGCTGTCTGCTTGGTTCCGCTCAGTGTGTTAAACGGTCTGGAACACAAACCCTGTTAATGTTGAGGCTGCTTGGGGGCTGCCTGTTGAAAACAGTGAAGAGTCCGCCCGAGAGCTGGGATTCGATTCAGCCCCGTCCCTCAATCCAATTCGCTTTGCTCCCAGTGCTTTAGCCCCTCTCCCTGTCCCAGACATGATGATTCCTCACTCTAATCACTGCTGAATGAGAGATGAGCTGCTTCCTGTTGTTGTTCCATAGAGCCCAGCCTGAGCTGACTGAGAAAGGGACAGAGAGTGAGAGGAGGGACAGAGAGGAAAACTGAGTGACAGACAGACAGAGAAATGTCTTTGATCATCCAGCTCTGCCTCCTGCTTGGTCCACATCTCTTAATAAAAATTTTCCCAATACATTTGAACATAGCCCTGGACACAAAACTTACAGACTGGAACTTCATATTCAGACATACTAGACAGGCGGGGTGTTTAAATCCAGGCCTGTTACAATAATGAAAAGTCAGGAACATTCCCGCCTAAATCCAGTCCTTTCTATAACAACTCAACCCATCTGTTTCCATTTCAATCCCAGTTTTTATTCCATTCCCACACACCTCTCCTCCCGGACAGATTGAACAGTTTATTAACTGTCTCCAGCTGATCTAGACTAAGTCATGTGTTAGGGTTTGAGTTGTGATGGGGAGGGGCGGGGTTTGTCTCTCAGGCTGACTGTCTCACACACTCTCACCCTGAATCTGTAAATTGGAAACCAGCTAAAACTGATTGAAACTGAGCGAATCCCCAGTCTGAATGGGACATGGACACCCCCTTGTTTTGTTGGAGAGACTGACGGGGGGTGGGGAAAGGACTGGGTGTACAACACGTCACCGAGTGACCGGCAATCCTGCATCTACTCAAATTCATTTCTATCTGAAATCTGCTCTCAGTCCCGGGACAGGGATCATTGGATCCGGGGATCAGCTCTTTCCTGAGAGACCTGGGAGACTCTGAGAAGAGCCTCTTGGTTCAGCTCTTTACAATCTGCACGGCCTCTTTCACTTCCTTCCGGACACTGCTTTCTTAGTCTTTGTTCCTTTCACTTTGAGCTGCGCCTTCGATTTATTCACTTTTTTAAAAGCCTTTCCACCCATGACCATCTTCACAGGAGATGTTCCCTGAAGCGCTGCTTTCTTCACTGACTTGTTTGGTCTTGTTGCTTTCTGGCTGATCATTTCCTTCTCTGTCAGTTTATTGTCTGGAGATTTCTTGTCTGTCGCTTTATTGGCTGGAGATTTCTTGTCTGTCGCTTTATTAACTTGAGATTTCTGGCCTGTCGCTTTATTGACTGGAGATTTCTTGTCTGTCGCTTTATTGACTGGAGGTTTCTTGTCTGTCGCTTTATTGACTGGAGATTTCTTGTCTGTCGCTTTATTGACTGGAGGTTTCTTGTCTGTCGCTTTATTGACTGGAGGTTTCTTGTCTGTCGCTTTATTGACTGGGGGTTTCTTGTCTGTCACTTTATTGACTGGAGATTTCTTGACTACCGTGTTTTTGTAGTCACCTTCTTGGCTGCGAAGTATTTACTTCATTTCTCAACTATGGCCTCTGCATCCATGTTCATATCCACACTTTGGTCCCAAATTGGACCTACGCCTTTCACCACCTTCTTACTGTCTATTTTCCCATCGAAGACTTTGCGATTCCCTTTTACGTCAGCTGCCGGGCTCTTTTCATACTCCCTCTTTGCTTCTCTGAATTCCTCTTCCACCTCCCCTCAGAACCTTTTATATTCAGCTTGTTCGCGATTGCATTTTCTACCTCACAACTGTCAGAAACAAACTGCTTCCTCCTTATCTTAATTTCTCTTTCCTTCCATCCAGCGAAGTCTGGAGTTGTTTGCCCTACATTTCCCTCTCGAGGGTTTGGCAGCCGGCCAGATAAACCCAGAGTCTGGTTCCTGTATTAAAGGGGTTCAGTCAGATAAACCCAGAGTCTGGTTCCTGTATTAAAGGGGTTCAGTGAGAATAAACCCAGAGTCTGGTTCCTGTATTAAAGGAGTTCTGTCAGATAAACCCAGAGTCGGGTTCCTGTATTAAAGGGATTCAGTCAGATAAACCCAGAGTCGGGTTCCTGTATTAAAGGGGTTCAGTCAGATAAACCCAGGGTCTGGTTCCTGTATTAAAGGGGTTCAGTCAGTAGATGGCGCTGCTGCCCAGGGAAGACAGACGCCAGAACACGTGCAAAGGATTGTTTTGCAGATACATCCTCGAGCCACTTTAAAAATAAGATTTACATTTATGTGGAGCATTTCACAAACCAACGAGTTATATGCCCAATAAAATAGATTTTGAATTGTGCTCACAGCTATAATGTAGAATATAAGGTTGAAGCATTTGCAACACTTTCAAGCAGAATGCCGAGTGAATGATCCATGTTCGCCTGTTCCGGAGCTCCCCAGCATCGCAGAGGCCAGTCTTCAGCCAATTCGATTCACTCCACGTGATATCAAGCAAAGGCTGAAGGCACTGTATGCTGCAAGGGCTATGGGCTCTGACAATATTTCAGCAGCAGGACTCCAGTTCTGTCGAAGGGTCATGAGGACTCGAAACGTCAAAGATAAAAACAAAAAAACTGCGGATGCTGGAAATCCAAAACAAAAACAGAATTACCTGGAAAAACTCAGCAGGTCTGGCAGCATCGGCGGAGAAGAAAAGAGTTGACGTTTCGAGTCCTCATGACCCTTCGACAGAACTTGCGTTCGAGTCCAAGAAAGAGTTGAAATATAAGCTGGTTTAAGGTGTGTGTGTGGGGGGCGGAGAGATAGAGAGACAAAGAGGTGGAGTGGGGGGGGGGGGGGAGGTGCGGGACAAACAAGCAGTGATAGAAGCAGATCATCAAAAGATGTCAACGACAATAGTACAAAAGAACACATAGGTGTTAAAATTAAAGTTGGTGATATTATCTAAACGAATGTGCTAATTAAGAATGGACGGTAGGGCACTCAAGGTATAGCTCTAGTGGGGTTTTTTTTTATATAATGGAAATAGGTGGGAAAAGGAAAATCTTTATAATTTATTGGAAAAAAAAGGGAAGGGGGAAACAGAAAGGGGGTGGGGATGGGGGAGGGAGCTTACGACCTAAAGTTGTTGAATTCAATATTCAGTCCGGAAGGCTGTAAAGTCCCTAGTCGGAAGATGAGGTGTTGTTCCTCCAGTTTGCGTTGGGCTTCACTGGAACAATGCAGCAAGCTAAGGACAGACATGTGGGCAAGAGAGCAGGGTGGAGTGTTGAAATGGCAAGCGACAGGGAGGTTTGGGTC